>NW_019942707.1:0-8656 GCF_002910315.2 Salvelinus sp. IW2-2015 | reverse complement strand
AGGACACTTCAAAATAATACGTTTATCTTATCATGTACACCACCATTTTAAAGCACTGTACTCAGTCTCCCACGTTAAGCACTAACCTTTGAATGAAAGACCAAGCCTTAGAGGGGTCGGAAATATGCGGTTAATAACAAAGCAAGTGGTGTACTTGTTAGTAATGTCATCCTGTTAGAGCTGAAACAAAGCTCCACACATTTACAAAGCAGAGGAATTACGACCATAATCGTTCTTGTCAGTTGCACAGCAATTTTACTCCTGAATGCCTCGTTTTAGGCAGGAATTCATAAAAATTGCTGCAGAGTTCACCCTTTCCACTCATCCCTGCCCTGAGCCCTCGCTGCTCCCTTTCTTATTATCAGTTAATAATTATTTTTTAATTCAAGCAAATGAGCAAACTTGACTGTGTTAGAAAGTCCAGAATCCTGCTGCGGGCAAAGTAGGGGCTAAATGGCAGAATTTCCACCCTGAGCAAAGACGCATGAAGCACAACATTGTGTCCACCACAAAAGCTGCTCTGTAGTTGTGATCCTTTCTAATTGAATTAGCCCAAGAGGTAGCGCATTAATTTGCCAAGAATTCTTCTGATGCAGAAAGCTGCCCCTAGTGCAGAGAGGGGAGGAAGGGAGGAGAGAAGTAGGAGAGGCGAACCTTCATGCTGCAGTGATGTGGCTGGCTAAAGAGGAGGGAAAATAAAGGGACTTCCTGAGTGTTGGGGATGGCTGAACTGTGATCCTACACTGAGACCTTGCTGTTTTTACGGCATTTTTTGTAACTTGTAAGACCAGGATCATTGTTGTCACTGTGATATATCTATTTATTGACAACATATAAGACTTAATTAAACACAAATCACAAACTCTCCCCCCACCCAGTCTTGCCATAGTGTAATAACATTCCCACTGGATAACATTTCATTTTAAACACTGTAGTTGTTGAATAACTGTGTCAGAAATGATGATGATATATAATTGAATAAATGCATTTTCAAGAGGATTTTGGATTCTGAAATACACTGTTGTCAAAGAGAGAGGCCTCAGTTTTATCTGAGACAGTAAACTGTCAGCAAGAATAATGTACAATGCAACTGAATTAGTCCATCAGTTCAACATACATCATTAAAGCCTTGCTCCTCTGTTGGACGAATATTTTTGGTTTACAATATCTAGACCTTCTCTATCATAAATTGTACTATAGTACATTATGCTGGGATAGATTCTGGACATACTAAAGATCTGTCTTTAATCACATTGCTATTAGGTTCTCCTGATTCCTTGCATAGAAAATGAAATGTTCCATTGCGATAAACTAGCTCTAATCATGATAATGTGCATTTTTAAAAATTTAATTTAATTATCATGCAACCTTTCAGACAAGTGTACATTGAGAGCATTTGTTAGTATTCATTTGTGAGCTATCGCAGAGCGGTCCCTTTGATAATCTTTCATCTCAAGACACTCTTCCCTGATTATACCAAAGTGAAGAGGCCCACACCATAGTTATAAAAAGATCACGTCCCATCTTGCAATTAGAGCACTTCCGATTGTTCTCCCCATAAGAGGGACCCTACAGAGTAGCATTTAGTATGCAATGTGCTTCATTTGGCTTAGTCACCATGGTATATACTCTTTGGCTGTCTGACATGCTGTCATACAAACGTGGTCTCTTTTTTGCTTTCTTGAGTAAGGCATTTATGCCAGGGAGATATGTATACTGTAGCTAATAAAGTAATACTAAGTGTATGTTGTGTAGTAAGCTGTTAGTAGCCAATTGTGCCTCACCCAAATAATTTGGTCCCTTTTCCCCACATAATTTAGCCTACTGTTCTGACTTGGTGGTGCACATGTAGCCTATAGCTTGTTTTAGAGAAATGTCATCATCAAATATTGCAAGAGCTTTCATTGTCTGCTTATATGACCCCTTTATTTGTCTTACTGTTCTGACTTGGTGTACAGGGAGAATAGTGTAAGAACGGCCCATGTTCTGAATTATTTTGCTGTACATTTCAAAAGTGCTGAACAAATAGTTATATTGACTACGTCCATCCTACCTAACTCATTAATGTCTTAATCGAAATTACGAATTGCCTCTTATCTGGTTGTTGTCACCTTATACCACAGTTTGTACATCTCAATAGTCAGTTGAAACCACATTTATTTAAGCAAGTCAGCCATATCAGCTACTGTATGTTTTTTTAAAGGCAGTAAATGAGTCTGAATGCACTGTTTCACTGCCAGAGAAGGATCCGCTGGTAGCCTAGTAAACAATGGTAAGGTCTTGGGACTGCTGTTGGGACAGCTTGATGTAGGCCCTAACAGTATGTGGGCACCGTTTGTCATCGTTATAGTCCAATTAATGTATTGTTTAGTGTTGTGTAGTAACTTTGCTGGCATGCATCTAAGTTCCTCCACCAAGACGTAAATGCTAATATTGCCACTGCATACTGTACATGGCCAATCCAGTGTACTTTGTTTCTCACTTAACACTTCACCTGAAATCTTTCCTCAAAACACATCAAAAGTGGACTAAGAATAGAAGCTCACTTTGTCTGTAAGGGGAGGTATGGGGAGTATCAAGTTAACTCTGGGTATGCAACACGCAGCTCAACCTTACGTGATCCATTTTGTGAGAGTATGGCATAGTTAAGGTATCTATAATTAATATAACTCACAACCCACTACAACTTGCGAACACAGGTTGTGAAGAGTGGTGCATTTGTTTCTTACAAAAGCAATGTTGTTTTGCCGCTCCCATAGGCAGACATCGCTGCTTTGATGTTGTCCCTTGCCCTTTTTGTCCATGAGACTAGGTACATATCCACCGGAGAGGTAAAAGCATGAGTATGTACAAGAGATCCGGGGCTCAACAAGATGAATTATTTACAGGAGTATGTTTGAACAGGTACGGAAATAATCCTCCAGGAAAGCGAGAGTGGATATCTTTCTCACCGTCACTCTCTATCTCTCTCTCTCTTTTACTGTCTCTGTCTCTGTCTCCCTCTCTTTCCCTTTCTCTCTCACACCATCTCTCTCTCTTTCTCTCTATCTCTCTTTCTTTCTCCGTCTCTCTCCCTCCAACCTGGATAGATGTAATATAATAAACGTAAACTTGTCTCCCTCCATTTAGTGTATCTTATGTTTCGTATTGGAACGTATTAATTTGTGGAGATCCATCATCGTCCATCATTTCATAAAAATATGTTACGAATTACCATTCATGTGATATGTTACGAAAATAAATGTGTACAATATGTTAGACATTTGCAATACAAATCAAATCAAGTTTTATTGGTCACGTACACATGGTTAGCGGATGTTAATCCGAGTGTAGCGAAATGCTTGTGCTTCTAGTTCCGACAGTGCAGTAATATCTAGCAAGTAATCTAACAAATTCACAACGACTACCTTATACACACAAATTTAAAGGGATGAATAAGAACATGCTCATATAAATATATGGATGAGCGATGGCCGTGCGGCATAGGCAAGATGCTGTAGATGGTATAGAATACAGTATATATACATGAGATGAGTAACGTAGGATATGTAGACAATATTAAAGTGGCGTTATTTAAAGTGACTAGTGAAGCCTTAATTAAATCCATTTATTACATGTATTAAAGTGGCCAGAGATTTGAGTCTGTATGTTGGCAGCAGCCACTCTATGTTAGTGATGGCTGTTTAACAGTCTGTGGCCTTGAGATAGAAGCTGTTTTTCAGTCTCTCAGTCCCAGCTTTGATGCACTTGTACTGACCTCGCCTTCTGGATGATTGCGGGGTGACCAGGCAGTGGCTCAGGTGGTTGTTATCCTTGATGATCTTTATGGCCTTCCTGTGACATCGGGTGCTGTAGGTGTCCTGGAGGGCAGGTAGTTTGCTCCCAGTAATGCGTTGTGCAGACCGCACTACCTTCTGGAGAGCCTTGTGGTTGTGGGAGGAGCAGTTGCCGTACCAGGCGGTGATACAGCCCGACAGGATGCTCTCGATTGTGCATCTGTAAAAGTTTGTGAGTGTTTTAGGTGACAAGCCAAATTTCTTCAGCCTCCTGAGGTTAAAGAGGCTCTGTTGCGCATTCTTCACCATGCTGTCTGTGTGGGTGGACCATTTCAGTTGACTTCCTGTATGTTGTTATGATTACACCATGAGTCCTTAATCATAAGGCATACACCCCTATCCTTCTTCTTACCAGAGAGATGTTTTCTTCTGTCGTTGCGATGCATGAAGAAACCGGTGGCTGTACCGACTCTGACAACATATCCCGAGTGAACCATGTTTCCGTGAAACAGAGAATGTTACAATCTCTGATCTCTCTCTGGAAGGCAACTTGTGCCCTAATTTCATCCACCTTGTCGTCTAGAAATTGGACATTGGCGAGTAATATGCTTGGAAGAGGTCGATGGTGTGCTCGCCTTCTAAGTCTGACCAGTATTCCTGGTCGTAATGTTGGTAATTGACGCCGCTTTTATATCCAATAGTTCTTCCCGGCTGAATGTAATAACACTTGAGATTTTCTGGGCTAACATGTAAGAAATAATTAATAAAAAAACGAATTACTGCATACTTTCTTAAGGACCTGAAGCGAGGCGACCATCTCTGTCGGCACGATCATACGTAACATCATACGAATTCCATTTTGTTGTGGCTAATGTTAGTTAGGCTAGGGGTTATGGGAGGTTAAGGTTAGGGTTAGAGGAAGAGTTAGCTAACATCCTTTGTAGTTCGAAGTAGCTAAAACCAGTGTAACAGCTGTTTGAAAAGACTGCTTGAAATATCAGCCTGTCTTGCTGGGATGGAGTTTTGGCCTTCCATGGTGATGTCACTATGCAGTAAATTAGTTCATAGACCAATAAGAAAGAGAGTTCCAAACCTCTCTGCCAATAACAGCTCATTTTAGTCTTCCCCTCCCCACTCAGACCACTCCCAGACTGTCTTAGCAAAATTCTTGCTTGAGAAATTGCCCTTTGCTACGAAACAACTTTTGTTTCTTTTTGAACACTTTCATTGAAAACAATAATAGAAAGGCACTTCATTTGTTACCCAGAAATGATTTGATATTTAGATGAAAACAGCTGCATTGGACCTATGGGAACCATCTGTCTTATGTAACCATACCAAACGTAACAAAATGTATCATACTGATTTGAGTGTCACAGACTTACATTTAGTCTAGTCTCTGAGGCCACGCTGCTCCCTCTCCCACTCTTCTGTCTCATCCTCCTAGACAACAACCTCTCTAAACATATCACCCCAGTGCAGGATAAAATATTAAAGGTTATTGGTTAGCGTGAGAGCATGCCCTCGGATAGCACTGAGAGGAGCAGGTAAACTTTCCTCTCTCTTTCAGGGTAGACAGGTTGAGATATCGGACACTAGTAAATATTAGATGCAAGTGTGTGTTAGCCAAGGATGCTCTCTTCTTGTTCATCTTCTTGGCCCAAGGTTCCCTGCGTTTTACTCTTGGAATAAACTCAATAATAGAAGTATATTTTAGAAAATATATTTTAGTGTGAGACGTATATAGACTTACCATTAAATCATCCATGACTTACCATTTACGCGGGATGTAAACACATGATACACTACATGACCAAAAGTATATGGACACCTGCTCGTCGAACATCTCATTCCAAAATCATGGGCATTAATATGGAGTTGGTCCCTCCTTTGTTGCTATAACAGCCTCCACTCTTCTGGGAAGGCTTTCCACTAGATGTTGGAACATTGCTGTGGGGACTTGCTTCCATTCAGCCACAAGAGCATGAGTGAGGTCGGGCACTGATGTTGGGCGATTAGGCCTGGCTCGCAGTCGGCGTTCCAATTCATCCCAAAGGTGTTCAGTGGGGTTGAGGTCAGGGCTCTGTGTGGGCCAGTCAAGTTCTTCCACACAGATCTCGACAAACTATTTATGTATGGACCTCTCTTTGTGCACGGGGCATTGTCATGCTGAAACAGGAAAGGGCCTTCCACAAACTTTTGCCACAAAGTTGGAAGCGCAGAATCGTCTAGAATGTCATTGTATGCTGTAGTGTTAAGATTTCCCTTCACTGGAACTAAAGGGCCTATCCTGGACCATGAAAAACAGCCCCAGACCATTATTCCTCCTCCACCAAACGTTACAGTTGGCACTATGCATTCAGGCAGGTAGCGTTCTCCTGGCATCCGCCAAACCAAGATTCATCCGTTGGACTGCCAGATGGTAAAGCGTGAGTTATCACTTCAGAAAACGCATTTCCACTGCTCCAGAATCCAATGGCGGCAATCTTTACACCACTCCAGCCGACGCTTGACATTGTGCATGGTGATCTTAGGCTTGTGTGCGGCTGCGCGGTCATGGAAACCCATTTTATGAAGCTCCTGACAAATAGTTATTGTGCTGACGTTGCTTCCAGAGGCAGTTTGGAACTTGGTAGTGAGTGTTGCAGTCGAGGACAGACAATTTTTGCGCAGTACGCGCTTCAGCACTCGGCGGTCCCGTTCTGTGAGCTTGTGTGGCCTACCACTTCGTGGCTCAGCCGTTGTTGCTCCAAGACGTTTCCACTTCACAATAGCAGCACTTACAGTTGACCTGGGCAGCTCTATCAGGGCAGAAATGTGACGAACTGACTTGTTGGAAAGGTGGCATCCTATGATGGGGGCACGTTGAAAGTCACAGCTCTTCAGGAAGGCCATTCTACTGCCAATGTTTGTCTATGGAGATTGCTTGGCTGTGTGTTTAATTTTTTACACCTGTCAGCAACGGGTGTGGCTGAAATAGCCGAATCCACTAATTTGAAGGGGTGTCCACATACTTTTGTATATATAGTGTATTCCCACTCCAATCCATCAGCAGTACTATGCATTGAGACTCCACGTCTACACAAAGAACAGGGCCTTCTTGCTCACCCATAATGCCCTGCCCTTTCTGCTATGCCTCTTAGCCTGCATGGCAGTGCCCAGGAATCTGTGTGTGTCCCTTTGCTGCTTGACTGCCACCGTACTGTCTTGTCCTACAGTCAGCGTCAGAGAGTGTACGGTGCGGCGAGGCACGGCGAGCGGAGAGGAGAGGCGGCCGCGGGCGGGCGGATAATTAAGCAAGTGCGGTGACAGCTGCGGCAGGTCCTGAGCAGAGCCTGGCTCCACTGGGCTGAATTAATGGCATCAGCAGCCCCGCTAGTCCTGGCCCCGCCAGGCCCGCCCACCGCCTCCACCATTAAAATTTGATCATTAATTATTACCCTTTTGACAGCGAGCGTTCCCCCAACCTGCCCGCTAGCGTGGCCTAACTGCCCCCTTTCCTTTCTCACCTGTACCCCGTTCCTTCCACGCTGCCACATGCCATCACACCATCTCCCGTCAGCTCCCTCCAGGGGAGAGTCATCAGTCATCAGCCACATATGAAGTGGGACTTTACCTTCTCCTGTCAATAGAGAGATCGCTGATGTTACTACGCAGGGCTGTGGAGGTGGGGATGACGTTACACCTGATTATGCACAGTAACAGAGAGAGAGATGAGAGGGGGAACTGTTGTGACTGGCTGGCTGGCTGGCTGGCACCAAGCGAGTCCTCCCCCTCATACACCCTGTTATCACTAGGCTTGCTGTGTGAATGGGCTGTTTCATCATTCCAAGGTCTGGAAGGGAATCCTCTTTCCATTCTCTTACCTACTGTTGTGCTCTGTGTTTATGAACCCACTGTGGGTGGATGGTGGATGGTGTAACACAAGGGCAATCAGGCTCGATGAGACTTCTTCTACCACAGGTTTCAGAGCGGTATTTAGACAAACCTCTCAATTAAGGGCTAATCTGTGCCTGTCCCGATCTTCATTTAGTTGAGGAAGTCTCGGCTCTGGAGCCTTTTAAGATTGAAACCCTGGCATCTGACACCGGCAGGTTTTAATTGCATTCCGTTACGCAAGATCCCAACTATTGCCTGTTCGTTTTTAAGAAAGAAGCGTGACCTCTGGAGGGAAAATATGCAGTGACAATTGTCCTTATTGAAATGTCATTATAGACATAGTCCTTAAATCAATAGGTTCTGATATAAATAATCCTTATCGAACCAGTCCGTGTAGAAAAGGTCCTGGAAGAAATAGTATATACATACGTAAGTATTCATTTATGCCATGTCATGGTAGAACATTTATTTTATTGAAATAGTCCTTATATACAGTACGTCTTGTAAATAGAAATAGTCATTATAGAAGTTGTCCTATAGAAATAGTCATTATAGAAGTTGTCCTATAGAAATAGTCATTTAGGAAATAGATTTTCGTTATCTGTAAAAACAGGTAAACAATGTCAGTTCAACTTTCTATATACAGCTGTTGCTGTTGCTGTATAAACCATAATTAGCAATAATGAGCATTTAGCAAGTACTTGTAATTATTTTCACTCCTAATCTTAATGACTAATTATTTACTGTTTGAAGCATATTAGACATTACATACTATTGTGGTGCCTTTGGGCATTTCTCAGTGATAAACCACGATACAATACCAATCAGAAACGTATCTTGTATTTGTTCATGCTGACAGATTTGTTCTCATTTTTTCTTATTTGGCAAACATTTGGTGAGAAATGCAATAAAAATTATGTGTAATCTCCCATGCCTCATCCCTCTCGCTCGCTCTCTCTCTCTCTCTCTCTCTCTCTCTCTCTCTCTCTCTCTCTCTCTCT
>NW_019942706.1:367315-373415 GCF_002910315.2 Salvelinus sp. IW2-2015 | reverse complement strand
TCTTTTTTTTAATCATCAAGCTCTGTCAAGTTGGTTGTTGATCCTTGCTAGACAGACATTTTCAAGTTTGTAATAATTTCTCCAAGCCGATTTAAGTCACAACTGTAACTAGGCCACTCAGAGAACATTTAATGTCGTCTTGGTGAGCACTCCAGTGTAGAATTTCAATCAAATGTATTTATAAAGCCCCTCTTACATCAGCTGATGTCACAAAGTGCTGTACAGAAACCCAGCCCGGTGTTTTAGGTTATTGTCCTGCTGAAGGTGAATCTCCCAGTGTCTGGTGGAAAGCAGACTGAACCAGGTTTAACCTGTGCTAATATCATTCATTTTTTATTTTTTTTTTTTTTTTTACCCATCAACCAATAGGTGCCTTCTTTACGAGGCATTGGTAAAGCTCCCTGGTCCGAGGGGTTGAGACTGTGTTTGAAACCCATGCTCCACTGAGGGACCTCACACAGATCGTTGTATGGTGGAGTATAGAGATGAGGTATCATTCAAAATTATCAGAAAATAACATCATGTTCAACACTATTATTGAACACAGAGTCCGTGCAACTTATTACGTGACTTGTTGAGCACATTTTTACTCCTGAACTCATTTAGTCTTGTCATAACAAGGAGTTAAATAGCTATTGAGTCAAACATTTCAGCTTTTTATTTTTTATTAATTTGTAAACATTTCTAAAAACGTAATTCCATTCTGACATTATGGGGTATTGTGTGAAGGCCGGGTTACACACAATCTCAATGTAATATTTGTTGATAGACTTATAATAGAAGTAGTAGATGTTGCATTAGATATATTTAAATAAAACTGTAAAACTCAGTGTTGCTATGGATTTAATACTAAAGGAAATGATCAAAACAAGTAAAACATTTGCATTAAACTATCTCTAGGTTTTATTCTAAATTAGCAGTGTTCTGATCACTCTATAGTAACTCTGAAACAGTTTTCAGACAAACAGGACAAATGCGCGGGCATCTCAAAAAACCGGCCTTAGTGATGGCTGTCAATCAACACTTGTTCTGTGTGTGTCTGTGCGCGCTCCTGTCCAGTCCTGTGGGAGTTGCTGGGTACTTTGGGATATCCCTCCTGCTACTTTATTACCCGCGCTCCGAAGACAGCTCTGCGAGAAGGGCAGGCGCATGGGCTACGCACTGGGCCAAACTCTCCCAACTCACTCTTCTCTAAACTCTGAACATCGACTAGAGGACTGTGGAAGTTGTCCGGCTATCCGCTCTCTGCCGCTAACTTCAACTATACCGCTACCGGACGCCGCGTGCGAGACTTCAACCCAGCTCTGCCTGTCACACGGCTCTCGCCGCCGGGGACTGGAGTTTACGGGGTTTTTTATTAAAGGAATGTTTACTTGAAGGGGGCAAATACCTATCTGGATATCCTCAGGCTCTGATGGTGTTGCTACTGAGGAACTTTCTCTTCTTGCGTGTGACTGGCGTTCGTTGGTAAGCAGGCTGGGGTAGGCTACTAAAAGTGGAGTCCTCATACCGTAGCTCATATTTTCTTTTGTTTCACGCTCTCTGTCCGGAGCAGCGTCTGTCATCTCACTAACCGGAATACTTCGCGTGTGTTTATTTTTGGGTGAAACAGAGACGCTGCGTAATCGTTTGGAGACGGAGCAACTAATCGCGAACTAATTTGTATTGTACACCTGTTTCTTATTGCTATGCTAGCTATGCCAGCGGAGCAAAACACTGTCCCACCCGCCGTGAACAGGAGAGCTAAGAACGATATCCGAGACCGAGGAGCGAACTGAGCGGGTTCTTTGGAACGGACCGAAAAACTTTTCTGTGGAACTTGTGCGAAATTAGTCAAAGATAAAAGGAAAACTCCCGTGTCAAGTGTAATTTAACGGAGGTGGAATTTGTCTATTTTCTCGGGAGGAAACTCATACTTGTATAATCGGTCGTTCATAAAGTTGTTCTCTCAACGAAGAGACTTCGTTCTGGAACTCTGGAACTCTGGAGAAAGTTTTGGAACGCCGAACGCTCAGGGGGAAACGGACGTGCAACTCAACGATACAAGTAAGGACACATTATTTTATATCGGGCCACGGACTGTAATGAATGTTTATGGTTACTTTTAAACTAGGGATTTAATGCGCTTTTGTATCAGAATAAACTCCTATTGTGCACGCCTCATTTCACTTCTAGAAGTTTTTCTAAATAGCTTCCCCGAGAGTCGCAGAGTTGATGTTTTGATACAGTTATTTTTATTTGACACAGCTTTGGGGTTAATTAAACTCCTTGCTGAATGTGGAGTTTGTGTACGTGCTGTGGGCCTGTATCTGTAAACCCGGCGAACTGTTCTAAATTACCTCCGTGGCTGTGGTCAAAATGGAGACTATATGTGTTCAAGAAAACTGGATTTTAGGTTGGAATKATTTWCTTTCCGACGTGTAGAAAAACTTGCTTGGGTATATATGCCTATTTTTTTCTCGTTTTAAATTATGCAATCTTCATTATTAGGCTGAAGATTGAATTACTTTGTTCACTTTAATTTTCTTGTAGGTGAGGGTTTAGGTCATTTTCATTTTAGGTCAATGGGTCTAATTAGTTAGTGGTCGAGTTTGACCTCTGACATTTAGGTCGCTTATAGTTTAGTTAGACAAATGAATGAATCCATGAAATTGTTGAAATGCTTTGTAAGCGGCTGTATCAGCGACAGCTAATTTCAGTCATTGAAGTTATCTGACGTGTCACTAAATTGATTTATACCGCTAATATGGTCTGCTGTGGAGTTCACGCAGAAGAGTTGGTGGTCTGTTATATCCTATTATATTCTAATGTATTTACACTGTCATCTTCTATAGTTGTTTAAATGATTTTAATGTTGTTTTAGGCCTACGGGATCAGAACGCATTACAGGCCCGTGTGCGCCAGACACAGTAACTGCGCTATTCCCGCTGTAGTTGTTCACACCAGTCTAACACTGTCAWAACGGGTTTAAACCAAAACACACAAACTACGATTATCAGGTTTGATGTTATAGAATGTTGCCAATATAATTATTAGCCTTTGTGTTAATGAAAAACAATCTTATCAAWAATCTGAATGAAATCACATGAAGTTGATGAGTACAATATATAGTTTCTATCCAACTTGAGTAGGTCTATTTTCCCGTTATAGGAATTTGCAGCACTGTAGTAATTATTGYGTAATTACTTATCCATCTTTTACATTTTAATTTACAACGGAAACGGAAACGGACTGTGTGCTTTGATATTTCACTCACGTCTCTGTTAAATTATATGAAGGAAATTTCACTTTCATAGCCAGAAGTGATCAGAATATGKGCTAATTTAATTTCTGAAGTTTAATTAAGTTTAATCTCCTCTCTTATCACGCCTGACTCATATCTTGATGTCATCCAACGGACAATATAATTAACCATCAGATTCTAGTGAGTAGAGGAAGTGGACCTGAGGCTGTCCCTATATTACCTCAGAGTAGACCATGAGGCTGTCTATATTACCTCAGAGTAGACCTGAGGCTGTCTCTATATTACCTCAGAGTAGACCTGAGGCTGTCTCTATATTACCTCAGAGTAGACCTGAGGCTGTCTTATATTACCTCAGATTAGACCTGAGGCTGTCTCTATATTACCTCAGAGTAGACCTGAGGCTGTCTATATTACCTCAGAGTAGACCTGAGGCTGTCTCTATATTACCTCAGACTAGACCTGAGGCTGTCTCTATATTACCTCAGAGTAGACCTGAGGCTGTCTCTATATTACCTCAGAGTAGACCTGAGGCTGTCTGTATTACCTCAGAGTAGACCTGAGGCTGTCTATATTACCTCAGAGTAGACCTGAGGCTGTCTCTATATTACCTCAGACTAGACCTGAGGCTGTCTCTATATTACCTCAGAGTAGACCTGAGGCTGTCTATATTACCTCAGAGTAGACCTGAGGCTGTCTCTATATTACCTCAGAGTAGACCTGAGGCTGTCTATATTACCTCAGAGTAGACCGAGGCTGTCTATATTACCTCAGAGTAGACCTGAGGCTGTCTCTATATTACCTCAGAGTAGACCTGAGGCTGTCTCTATATTACCTCAGAGTAGACCTGAGGCTGTCTCTATATTACCTCAGAGTAGACCTGAGGCTGTCTCTATATTACCTCAGAGTAGACCTGAGGCTGTCTCTATATTACCTCAGAGTAGACCTGAGGCTGTCTCTATATTACCTCAGAGTAGACCTGAGGCTGTCTAAATTACCTCAGAGTAGACCTGAGGCTGTCTCTATATTACCTCAGAGTAGACCTGTAGGCTGTCTCTATATTACCTCAGAGTAGACCTGAGGCTGTCTCTATATTACCTCAGAGTAGACCTGAGGCTGTCTCTATATTACCTCAGAGTAGACCTGAGGCTGTCTCTATTACCTCAGAGTAGATTTGGTCCAGATAGCAGAGAGCTGTGAGGAACCATGCTGTCAACATTTCCAACATTAGGCGAAATCCTACTAGAGCCTTTCTTCTTTAGTGTTATTAACTAATGTAAACTTCCCGCAAGGAATATACTCACAAAATGGTTAAAACAATGTGCGTTAGGAAAGACATGGTGTCTTTTACCCAACGTGTCAGTGAATAACCAGACTGGTTAAAACGGGTGCCTGTCAAGAAGTTCATACTTAGAGAATAGTTGAAGATAGTTGAGGACTCTGTTGGATCGTAGTTTGTCTGGGGACAGATGGATGAAGTATTATCGTAGTAGTGTCAGAGAGGACGACTGTGGACGTCCCCCTCCCAGTGTGTTCTCAGTGTGTTCCCAGTGTGTTCTCAATGTGTTCTCATGTATGTTCCCAGTGTGTTCTCAGTGTGTTCCAGTGTGTTCCCAGTGTGTTCTCAGTGTGTTCCCAGTGTGTTCTCAGTGTGTTCCCAGTGTGTTCTCAGTGTGTTCTCAGTGTGTTCTCAGTGTGTTCTCAGTGTGTTCTCAGTGTGTTCTCAGTGTGTTGTTCCCAGTGTGTCCCAGTGGTGTTCCAGTGTGTCCTTTTCCAGTGTGTTCCCAGTGTGTTCGCCCAGTGTGTTCTCAGTGTGTTCCCATGTGTTCCCAGTGTGTTCCAGTGTGTTCAGTGTGTTCCAGTGTTTCCAGTGTGTTCCAGTGTGTTCTCAGTGTGTTCTCAGTGTGTTCTCAGTGTGTTCCCAGTGTGTTCCCAGTGGTTCCAGGTGTGTTCTCAGTGTGTTCTCAGTGTGTTCCAGTGGTTCCCAGTGGGTTCTCAGTGTGTTCTCAGTGTGTTCCCAGTGTGTTCCAGTGTGTTCCCAGTGGGTTCCCAGTGGGTTCTCAGTGTGTTTCTCAGTGTGTTCTCAGTGTGTTTCCGCAGTACCACACTCAGAAAACAGTTCAAATATCTTAGTTTGACTTCAGAGCCCCTCAGGGCAGTTATAGAGACGCCTCTTAGGAAAATGTCAATGGGGTCAATGAGGACTCGGTGAGTTTGTAAATAGGGCCTTGGTTGGCTCCCTAAGTGCTGCGGACTCTGTGACAACCACACACACACACACCACACACACACAACACACACACAACACACACACACACACACACACACACACACACACAACACACCACACACAACACACACACACACACACACACACACGTAATGAAGTAATATTTTGTCATATATGCATATTAATATATGTACCTCACATAAGACCCGTGATAAGACTATGCAAGTTGTATATTAATAAGGTCTATTAAAATGTTTCTCTGACTCCATGAAGATAAGGGATGAGTTACGTCAACAGAAAAGGGCTGGAATTGTCTTCTGAAGGCAAAGACATTTAATTACATTGTGAAATAAAATATTCACATAACTGAAAAAGATTGGTTGGCTGCATATCCTCCATCCCACACTGTAGTCTGTGTGTTCGTTATATATCAGGGATTCCAATGGAATTATCAATCAGAACTTTCTACAGACGCGGCAGGTCTACAACACTGACGGACACGGCAATCCTCTACATTAGAAAAAACAACTGACCAGGACCGGACCAAACTGGACGCGAACCTAAAAGATATATATATCGCTAGGGTAACCATTTACTGAGCCATACTGTTGGATATCATATAACACATT
>NW_019942706.1:364449-366824 GCF_002910315.2 Salvelinus sp. IW2-2015 | reverse complement strand
CACAAACAGAGTCACACACACAGAGCAAAACACACTAACACACAAACAAACACCCCCCCCCCCCCCCCCCCCCCCCCCCCCCCCCAGCAACCACACAGCGACATCACACACAAATTAACACAGTTGACGCGGGCAATTTCTTTCTTGACTGCTATTATATTATATGAAGTGCTGCCAGCAAGGCAAATATTAGTCTTGAAGGCTCTCCCGCCTAGCTTTATTTTCATTGTGAGCTCACAACAAAGCTCACGGAGGAGCTTTGGGCTAATGCTAGTGGACTGTACCAACATGGTGTAATGGGGTTAACCTCATATTGTTCGCCTCTAAAAGTGTCGATAACAGAACAAAATTCAAGTATCCCTCTGATTTAATCCTGTTAAATGCTCTTTGGTTAAGCTGTAAATATTTATCTCCCTCTCCACTCTCTCTTTTCTTCTCTCTCTCTCTCTCCACCTCCCTCTCCCGCTCTGTCTTTTTATCTCTTTCTCCCCTCCCTGGTGACAATCTAGATCGCGTTTATTCAAAATGAGTCTGAGATGAAAGTGCCTAATTACCTCCATTCAAACAGCTCTGGGGTCTTTGATATAGAAAATGACCGTTTTTTTATGGAAAGGTATTGCTTTTTTTGAAAATCCATAGTTCAGTCGAGCTCTAATATTGACTTCACGGCCGCGGCGTTTTCAACTGGTGTAGGAAGGAGACTGCGGAAGTCTCGTGACTCCTATTGCTTCACTACGATCCTCCAGCAGCCATATACCTACAGGGCCAGCTGTGTTTCCTTGTGGTCAAGTCACCTGACCAGGAAACACACTTGGGAATTAATTCTAGGAAGGCATGCTCAGTGTGTGTGCGTGTGTGTGTGTGCGTGCATGCGTGTGTGTGTGTGTGTGTGTGTGTCTGCGTGTGTTGCGTGTGTGCGTGTGTGTGTGGTGTGTGTGCGCGTGCCGTGTGCGTGCGCGCGTGCGTGTGTGTGCCTGCGTGTTGTCGTGTGTGTGTGTGTGTGTGTGTGTGTGTGTGTGTGTGTGTGTGTGTGTGTGTGTGTGTGTGTGTGTGTGTGTGTGTGTGTGTGTGTGTGTGTGTGTGTGTGTGTGTGTGTGTGTGTGTGTGTGTGTGTGTGTGTGTGTGTTGTGTGTTGTCGTGGAATATCTAATCAAAGGGAAGAGTGACTGCAGATTCTTTCAAACAACATTTTGTAAAAAAAGATTTGCAAAAATGGAGAATCACCTATCCACTCAACAGTGTATAGTTGAAAAGGGCTATTTGAACAAGAAGGAGAGTGACGGAATACTGCATCAGATGACCTGGCTTCCACAATCACCCGACCTCAACCCAATTGAGATGCTTGGGCCACAGAGTGAAAGAAAAGCAGCCAACAAGTGCTCAGCATATGTTGGGAACTCCTTCAAGACTATTGGAAAAGCATTCCTCGTGAAGCTGGTTGAGAGAATGTCAAAGAGTGTGCAAAGCTGTCGTCAYGGCAAAGGGTGGCTYCTTTGAAGAATCTTAAAATATACTTTTTTGGTTACGACATGATTCCATATGTATTATTTCATAGTTTTGATGTCTTCACTATTATTCTACAATGTATAAAATAGTAAAAAATCCCTTGAACGAGTAGGTGTGTCCAATCTTTTGACTGGTACTGTACATTTATCCCTTTCATATGTTTATGTCTCTACTCCCCCATTTCCCTCTATCTCGCTTTATTTTCTCTTTCTGAAAGCAACTCTATGTTTCTGTTTTGTTATCTCTGCTTTCTCTTCTCCCTCCCTGTTCTTTGTTTCAAATGAAATTCAAATTATTCAAAGCAGTATACTGTATACAGTCCCAGTTTGACTAGCTAGTTGTAGCCAGCCATTACTGACGCATCTGTTCTCTTCAAATTCTCTTTCTCCTTCTCTCCTTCTCTCCTTCTCTCTTCTCTCTAGTTACCCCATTAGGGACACACTCCATTAGGGACACACTGAGGATTACCCCATTAGGGTTATGGTTACCCCATTAGGGTTATTGTTACCCCATTAGGGTTATGGTTACCCCATTAGGGACATACTGAAATAGATAGCTACCCTCTCTCTCTCTCTCTCTCTTTCTCCACCCTCCCCTCCCCCGGCACCTCAATCGCGGTTCTAACAACACAGTTAATTTTCAGAAGGCGGAGGAGAAGGGGAGAGATGAAATGATGGTGAGCTAAAAATAATACCTCCATAAATAAGGGAGGCCATTAAGAGTGATTGGGAGGCGGAAGATTCATTAGTGCTCCCCGCTGTCTTCCAGAGAGCTACTCCCAGATTGTACACAGTCTATATTCTACACAAACAGTCTACACAGACAGTCTATAGACTACAGTCTATATTCTACACAAACTGTCTACACAG
>NW_019942706.1:355794-358150 GCF_002910315.2 Salvelinus sp. IW2-2015 | reverse complement strand
ACATTCTATTTCTAAGAGGAGGAGCAATACCAGGACAGCGTGTCTGATAAAGTAATCCAAAGGGTACTTTATAAAATAACAAAAATCACAACAGTTTATGTAAGTCTAAAATGGATCTTCATCCTCCAGTTGGCCTTTCAGTTTGATGGCTCATTACATTGTTATTGCAGTAACCAGACCTAGATTACAAACAAGTTTATTCTGACATATTTGGATCACCAGTATTTACATTCCCAACAACATAATCTTGGTAGATGGATGGATTATAAATTTCCTAGACACAATCGAAATGACTAGAACTACAAATTCATCCCAAAGTGGTGTCCGTTTACCACAAGACTACAGATATGGTCAATAGGCTTCCATTTGCTCTTTTGTATCTCCAACAGAGAATGTGGCAATTCTGGGCAAGAGTGTTATCGGAAGTCCTAGAATATGAATTACTTTAAATTGCAGTAGTTTATGTCCTTAGAACAGGTATGAACAATTTCACATACGTTATCTGTGACCAATGGTTGTCCTCAATTTCTTATTTTATACAGTGGGGCAAAAAAGTATTTAGTCAGCCACCAATTGTGCAAGTTCTCCCACTTAAAAAGATGAGAGAGGCCTGTAATTTTCATCATAGGTACACTTCAACTATGACAGACAAAATGAGACAAAAAAATCCAGAAAATCACATTGTAGGATTTTTTATGAATTTATTTGCAAATTATGGTGGAAAATAAGTATAAGAAAATAAGATATTGTCTAAATTATTAGAGATTAAAGAAATCAGTCTTGGATAATTCACATTTTCTTGTAATTGATTGAATGACAGTAGATATCCATCATAGTACACATGTTCAAAATTCATGATGTCACTTTGGAACCAGGACTTAAAGATGGCGTCTTTAAACACTGGATGTAAGCTGGGGTTATTCCAAACAGGCGTGCCTGGCGATATTGGTTCTTTCCAACTCATGAATTCATGTACATTTTCGAATTGAGAATCATTGGATTGTCCGTTTTTTTTCTTCTGCACGAAGGAGTGAATACATTTTAGATTATAAACTATTGCATTTATGGCTTCGATACTCCTCCATGCACAAGGATAGTCTGCTGTCCATTGTTTAAGTGAACCCAGCTGTGCGGCTCAGTGATACATTTTTGGGGGGAGGTAGTCCAAGACCTCCAGCTTTTATAGGGGGACGTGAAAAACAGTCAGTTTGACTCTTGAGGTCTTTCCATTCCCAATAAATTTGGAGAGCAGGCCATGTATTTAATTTAAAAAGTTGGATAGAATTGAAACTAGTAGGGCCTGGAATAAATACATCAGCCTTGGCAATATTTTCATTTTGATTATGTTGACCCAACCTAACATAGAAATAGGGAGAGATCTCCATCTCTGAATATCGGATTCAATCTGATCTATTAAAGGAAAGTAATAGATGTCATATGCCTCTTCCAGATTGCATGTTACACCCGGGTATTTCATGTGTCTTTGTCTATTTCCACTTAAATGTACTTTCTCAGCATGATAAGTCATAATTAGACGTTTAAATTATTTCAATTTTCCTCCAATTCACTTTAAATCCTGATAAAGCACCTTGTGTCCAACAGGAGTAAGATAAATGACAGAGAATGTTCTGCTTCTGATAAATAAAGTAAAACGTAATCTGCATACAATTATATCACATGTTGATCTCCACCAATCTCTATGCCCCGTATTGAGCCATGAGTTCTAATTATTGACACTAGGGGTTCTGTGGTTAATGTAAATAAATAACTAGACAAAGAGTATCCCTGTCTTGTCCCTCTTGATGACTTAAATGATTCAGAGATCTGTCCATTTGTTTGTGTAGATGCTTTGGGGGATTTGTACAATAGCTCAATCCAGGAAATAAATAACAGACCAAAACTTTTTTAAGACAGCCACCAAATATGTCCATTCCACCCTACCGAATGCTTTTTCAGCATCTATTGACACTACCACTATGGGAGGATTCAAGTTCTTGGTATGATGGAATATACTGAAAAAAAAAGGTTAGAAACAGAGAGAGAGAGAACGAGAGAGAGAGAGAGAGAGAGAGAGAGAGAGAAGAGATTGGGGAAGGGAGGGAGAAGATTTGGGGAGAGGAGGGAGAAGAATTGGGGAAGAGAGAGGAGAGAATTGGCGTAGAAGGAGGGGAGATGGGGAGGGAGAGAGGGGAGATGGGGAGGGAAGAGTTGGGGGAGAGGGAAGGGCAGAGCATTGGAAAGGGGGAGCGGCTGAGGGTGAGGGGAGAGGGGAGGGAGAGATGGGGGAGGGGGAGAGATTGGGGAAGAGGGAGGGAAGAGATTGGGAAAAGGGGGAGATGGGGAAGGGAGAGTAAGG
>NW_019942706.1:348119-353949 GCF_002910315.2 Salvelinus sp. IW2-2015 | reverse complement strand
GAAGTGTGCTGGAGACGTTCTTCAGAACCTCCGAGATCAACTGACGACGGCAGCCTAAACCAGCCGGATCAGGAGGGCAAATGTCAAACTAATAATTTGTTTTGCTGTTGGTAGCTAGCTAGCAATATAGCTAAGCTCTCTTTTCACACGAGGCAACGTTGTTCAGCACAGTATAATGTCTTGATCTTTTTGACCATAAACAGGACTTGCTAGTACCACTACGAGCCAAGCTAGTCAAGTTGAGCTAGCTAGCTGTGTTTGCTATACACAACATGTACTGTAGCCTAATGTTATAACTAGCTAGCTAATGTTAGCAAGCTAGCCTCAGTGCATCTCAATAGGACTAGGAGCAAAAGTGAGTAAATGTTTTGATGATGTTGACAAAGAGTAAAGGAATGACTTTGACTTTCTAACTCATACTAGCCTTGGAGTAACTAAACCTGCGTGTTGTAGCTAGCTAATGTGTGTCTGTGATGTGTAATATTCTGCATCGTGCTGCTACAGTTGGAATGGAGACCGTACACAACGATTAAGTCTAATAGTATTTTGTAATTCTCTGACAGACAATACCGCTTGGTGGCCTACAGATTATTTAGGGAGTTTGTTCTACGTGGGGAGAAACTAGGCACAGGATACCTAATCCCCTTGCCATAACAACAATKTCCCCTTGTATTAAAGTGACTACGAACACCTCACTGCACCAGCCAAACACATCATATGCAAGTATTCCCTTTGTAGAACTATAGTATTTATAAGCATTAGTAGTATATWTTTTTTTCCTACTGTATACATGTCATACATTGCTATATCTGTTCCTGCAAACTGCTGTGTAAACTCACCTCGGTCTCCTGAGCAAATACACTTTGTCTTCAATACAAGCCATGTCAACTTATATGCATCATTGACATACAGATCTACTGTTTTATTGCCAACAAATGGAGATTGGCGCTAGTTACTTCCAAATACATTTTTATGAATATCACAATGAATTGATCCAGAAGTTGATGTCAACACTTTATTGGATTCTGATCCAGCTGGAATCATTTAGTCACTTGTCAGTATACTTATAAAAAGTTTTATATAATATTTTTTACATCAAACTCCATATTATATAAAACTTTTTATATCAAACTCCATTATATATATACAATGCAGTTGTGAGCATACTAGGCACACTATAGTATACTACATCAGTCAAACTGAACATGGATGTTGTGTTGGCTGAATGATCCAGGCAGGGTCCTGAATGTTCCAGGCAGGGTCCTGAATGTTCCAGGCAGGGTCCTGAATGTTCCAGGCAGGGTCCTGAATGTTCCATGGCAAGGGTTCCTGAATGTTCCAGGCATTGGTCCTGAACTGTTCCAGGCAGGTCCTGAATGTTCCAGTGCATGGTCCTGAAATGGTTCCAGGCATGGTCCTGAATGTTCCAGCAGGGTCCTGAATGTCCAGGCATGGTCCTGAATGTTCCAGGCAGGGTCCTGAATGTTCCAGGCATGGTCCTGAATGTCCAGGCATGGTCCTGAATGTTCCAGGATGGTCCTGAATGTCCAGGCATGGTCCTGAATGTTCCAGGCAGGGTCCTGAATGTTCCAGGCAGGGTCCTGAATGTTCCAGGCAGGGTCCTGAATGTTCCAGGCATGGTCCTGAATGTTCCGGCATGGTCCTGAATGTTCCAGGCAGGGTCCTGAATGTTCCAGGCAGGGTCCTGAATGTTCCAGGCATGGTCCTGAATGTTTCCAGGCATGGTCCTGAATGTTCCAGGCAGGGTCCTGAATGTTCCAGGCAGGGTCCTGAATGTTCCAGGCAGGGTCTGAATGTTCCAGGCATGGTCCCTGAATGTTCCAGGCATGGGTCCTGAATGTTCCAGGCAGGGCCTGAATGTTCCAGGCAGGGTCCTGAATGTTCCAGGCAGGGGCCTGAATGATCCAGGCAAAGGGTCCTGAATGTTCCAGGCAGGGCCTGAATGTCCCAGGCATGGTCCTGAATGTTCCAGGCAGGGTTCCTGAATGTTTCCAGGCATGGTCCTGAATGTTCCAGGCAGGGTCCTGAATGTTCCAGGCATGGTCCTGAATGTTCAGGCATGGTCCTGAATGTTCCAGGCAGGGTCCTGAATGTTCCAGGCAGGGTCCTGAATGTTCCAGGCATGGTCCTGAATGTTCCAGGCATGGTCCTGAATGTTCCAGGCAGGGTCCTGAATGTTCCAGGCAGGGTCCTGAATGTTCCAGCGCAGGGTCCTGAATGTTCCAGGCATGGTCCTGAATGTCCGGCAGGTCCTGATTTCCAGGCAGGGTCCTGAATGTTCCAGGCAGGGTCCTGAATGTTCCTAGGCAGGTGGCCTGAATGATCCAGGCAGGGGTCCCTGAATGTTCTCAGGCAAGGGGCCTGAATGTCCCAGGCAGGGTCCTGATGTCCCAGGCAGGGTGGCCTGAATGTTCCACGGCATGGTCCCTGAATGTTTCCAGGCAGGGGCTGAATGATCACAGGCAGGGTCCTGAATGTTTCCAGGCAAGGGGCCTGAAAATGTCCCAGGCAGGGTCCTGAATGTCCCAGGCTGGGTCCCTGAAATGTTTTCCAGGCCATGGTCCTGAATGTTCCAGGCAAAGGGTCCTGATGTTCCAGGCAGGGTCCTGATGTTCGCACGGCATGGTCCTGAATGTTCGGCAGGCATGGTCCTTAATGTTCCCCAGGCATGGTCCTGAATGGTCCGCGGCATGGTCCTGAATGTATTCCAGGCATGGTCTGAATGTTCGCAGGCATGGTTCCTGAATGTTCCAGGCATGGTCCCTGAATGGTTCCCGGCAGGGTCCTGAAATGTCCCCGGCATGGTCCCTGAATGTTCCAGGCAGGGTCCTGAATGTTCAAGGCCATGGTCCTTGAGGATGTCCCCCGGCAAGGGTCCTGCATGTCCCCTGGCATGGTCCTGAATGATTCCAGGCATGGTCTGATTGTTCCAGGCATGGTCCTGAAGTATCCAAAGGCAGGGCCTGAGAGTTCCAGGCAGGGTCGTGAATGTTCCAGGCAGTGCCTGAATTGATCCAGGCAGGGTCCCTGAATGTTCCAGCAGGTCCTGAATGTCCAGGCAGGGTCTGAATGTTCCAGGCATGGTCCTGAATGTTCCAGGCATGGTCCTGAAGTTCCAGCAGGGTCTCCTGAATGTTCCAGGCAGGGTCCTGAATGTTCCAGGCATGGTCCTGATGTTCGGCAGGCATGGTCCTGAATGTTCCCAGGCATGTCCTGAATGTCCAGGCATGTCCTGAATGTTCCAGGCAGGTCCTGAATGTTCCAGGCATGGTCCTGAATGTTCCAGGCATGGTCCTGAATGTCCAGGGGTCGATGGTGTCCTGAATGTTCCAGCGCAGGGTCCTGAATGTTCCAGGCAGGTCTGAATGTTCCAGGCAGGTCCTGAATGTTCCAGGCATGGTCCTGAATGTTCCAGCATGGTCCTGAATGTCCGGCAGGGGTCCTGAATGTCCCGATGGTCCGATCCAGGCAGGGTCCTGAATGTCCAGGCATGGTCCTGAATGTTCTTCAGCTGCTGAACCTCATCTGGGTTTGGCCAATGGCAGCTGGTCTGTCAGAACGTCATGAGCTCCATGACCTTGGTCTCAGACTGTCAAGGTCAACTTCTACTTATAAACAGACCAACAGTACATGTTTAATCCTAGCTCCGGTAAATGTATTTGCTCATCGTGGAGTCATGGAAAGATTCAGCAAGGTGAATTACAGTAGTTCCCAGTGCTGAGCTTGAAGTTAATGCCACTACAGATGTTGATGAGATCGGACTCTGTAAATAGAATAGATAAGCCAGTCACTTTAGCCTCTGCTGTTGTTAGTTAGCTAGTTGGCTAACGGTTAGATACGGTCCGGTAGGCTGTAGGTAACGTAGACAAAAGTAGCTTGCAAAGTTACAAATCACATCACCAGATAGCAGCAGGTTAATTACATTGATTTGTTTTGGAATGTCTCTCCAGCGAATTATGAAAGCTGGCTAGCTAGATTTGTTACAATACACCAATGTAGTTCGCTAGCTAATTAGCTACGTTAGTTACCTTAGTACGGTAACCAATGAAATGTTACRCCAGCAGCCTGTGCTTGCTTCTAGTTTGCACATCCAGGTACTGAGCACCAAGCCATGACTAAACTTTACAGTTGTTATCGGAAAAAAAAAAAWWMTTCGCAAGCTGGTCCAGAAAGGAACCAGAGGCTCTCCTACCTGTTGCCACCCATTCTCAAACGSATTCACCTCGACTGGGGCGCTAATACATCCTGAAATCACTATAAATTCTGGATATTGTGGTTTGCCTAAAACCAGCAAATGTAGATGGCCTGTTTCTACCCGTCATGCAGAAACGCTTGTATTTGCGTGTAGTGAGGAAATTCTCTATTTTTATGACACATATCATATGTTACTAACATATTAATGGACATATTCAGGGAAATAGCAAAAGTGTGGACTGACTTACCTAAGTGTGGACGACTTTAACCCTAAGTGTGGACGACTTTAACCCTAAGTGTGGACTGATTTAACCCTAAGTGTGGACTGATTTTAACCCTAAGTGTGGACTTGATTTTAACCCTAAGTGGTGGACTGCTTTACTAGGTACCTTACTCCTAAAGTGTGGACTGATTTTAACCCTAAGTTGTGGACTGATTTCCAACAAGTGTTAAACCCTAAGTGTGGACTTGACTTTAAAACTCGAAAGTGTGGAACTTGATTTAACCCTAAGGTGATGGGAACCTGTGACTTAAACCCTAAGTGGTGGACTGACTTTAACCCTAAGTGTGGATGACTTAACCCAAGTGTGGACGACTTAACCCTAAGTGTGGATCTGATTTAACCCTAAGTGTGACTGTTTAAACCCAAAGTGTGGACTGATTTAACCCTAAGTGTGGCTGATTAACCCTAAGTGTGGACTGACTTAAACCCCTAAGTGTGGACTGATTTAACCCTAAGTGTGGACTGATTTTAACCTAAGTGTGGACGATTTAACTCCTAAGTGTTGGACTGACTTTAACCCTAAGTGGTGACTGATCTTAACCCTCAAGTGTGTATGCTTTAACCCTAAGTGTGGACTGCTTTAACCGAAAGTGGACTTGATTAACCTAAGTTGTGGGACTGATTATAAACCCTAAGTGTGGACTGACTTTAACCCTAAGTGTGATTTTAACCCTAATGTGGACTGCCTTTAACCAAGTGTGGACTGGTAACCCGAGTGTGACTGATTTAACCCTAAGGTTTTGTTGGACTGACTTAACCCTAAGTGTGGACACTTAACCCTAGTGTGGACTGATTAACCCTAATGTGGACTGTTTAACCCTAAGTGTGGACGCTTTAACCCAAGTGTGGACTGTTTAACCCTAAGTGTGGACTGATTTAACCCTAAGTCGTGGACGATGAAGTGTGTTTTCTGTTTCTTTCCTTCCGTTCCCTCCTTCCTCTTGCTTGGCTTGTTGTCCGTAGATAACCTGTTAACTCAGATTCGGGGACAGCAGGGACAAAGTGTCTAGCCAGCAGCCTTAGATGATCCCTAGAAGAGTCCCGAGGATAATAAGCTCTTGTCTGATTGTGCGCGCACGTGTGTGTGTGTGTGTGTGTGTGTGTGTGTGTGCATGAGAGAGAGAGAGAGAGAACGAAAGTAAGTATGTGTACAGGTTGTGTGTGTGTGTGTGTTGTGTGTGTGTGTGTTGTGTGTGTGTGTGTGTGTGTGTGTGTGTGTGTGTGTGTGTGTGTGTGTGTGTGTTGTGGTGTGTGTTTGTGTGTGTGTGTTGTGTGTGTGTGTTGTGTGTGTGTGTGTGGCTGTGTGTGGCTGTGTGTGGTCTGTTGTATAGC
>NW_019942706.1:343245-347925 GCF_002910315.2 Salvelinus sp. IW2-2015 | reverse complement strand
GCGGTGAAATGTCCCTTTAATTTAACCCTAAGTGTGGACAGCTTTAACCCTAAGTGTGGACTGATTTAACCCTAAGTGTGGACTGATTAGCCTGACATAGTACCTCTGCTATTGCCCCATTCTACCTATCATAATCCTTGCCTCCCCTGAACCAACAGCCATCCCTCACTTTCATCACAGTCCCTGTGACAGTATACAGCCTGGGATCAGGAGAGAAGACATTTATATTTTAGTCTCATAGGGCTTGGAGGCCATTCAGATAGTATCGAGCCACCCAGAATCCCTACTGACCGAGCCACACGGAGGCCCTACTGCCCGAGCCACACGGAGGCCCTACTGCCCGAACCACGCGGAGGCCCTCCTAACAGGGCCAACCAGAGGCCCTCCTAACAGAGCCAACCAGAGGCCCTCCTAACAGAGCCAACCGGAGGCCCTCCTAACAGAGCCAACCGGAGTCCCTCCTAACAGAGCCAACCAGAGGTCCTCCTAACAGATCCAACCAGAGGCCCTCCTAACAGAGAGGAAGACTTCTAATAAGGAGGCGCTACTTTAGTTTTAGGACACATACAGAAACAAACACAGATGATTTGATTAGATTGCAAACAACAGCACAATGTGCACATCATGTTGTTCTCCCGAGATAATGGGTTACTCCAGTGTGTGTCTTTTTAATGTTTCCACCATAGAGAAGGGTGTGATTCCTTTAACACATAGGAACCTGAACCTTCATTATGAGTGTATGTGGGCTATGGGAGTCACGACAGTTGTGGGTCATTAATTGTGTCCAGAGGCTGTTTGTGTTTCCTGGAGTCGACTGAAATTATCTGGAGGATGTTCACTGTCCTCCCCCAACTCCACGGCACATTTCAGTATTCTACACCCTTCTCTCTCTGCAGACACACACACACACACACACACACACACACACTCTTTCTTTGTTTGGTTCCTTCTATCTCTTATGTTTTTTTTCTATATAGCTCTCTTTCTCTCACACACACAATGTATGTCACTCTTATCTCACAGTGTCTCACCCAGCTTTTCAGTCAGGAAACTGGAGCGAACAGCCGGGTGAATATCGCCGCCCCAAGGCAGAGCTGGAGGCAGCGAAAGCCGAGAGGCGGATTATGAGGAGCTAGCTCGGCAGCGCGGCTGGAAGCCTGAGAGGCAGCCCCAAAAATGTATTGGAGGGGGGGGGGGGGGGGGGGTACACGGGTGTGTGTGGCGAGTTCAGGTAGGAGACCTGCGCCAACTTCCCGTGCTTACCGTGAGGAGCCGAAGATGGAACCAGAGCCAGTCGGGGTGGAATTGAGGTGAGCAAGGGGGAGTGAAACAGAGACTGTGAAGGAATTAATGGGGAAATTGGAGGAGAGTGAAATGAGGGAGTTGCTGTGTTGGTGCATGAGACACGACATCCGCCCGACGGAGCGTGTCCGGGATTTGATGTTACCTGAATCAGCTCTCCATACTCGTCCTGAGGTGCATGCTAACCGTCTGGTAATGACAGTGCCAGTCCCACGCACCAGGCCTCCTGTGCGCCTCCCTAGTCCTGCACCTCCTGTGGCAGCCCTACGTACTAGCTCTCCTGTGGCAGCCCCACGCACCAGCTCTCCTGTGGTAGCAGTCTTCCGGTGCCGGCGCCACGAACCAGGCCTCCAGTTCCA
Organism: Salvelinus sp. IW2-2015; assembly: GCF_002910315.2. Taxonomy (NCBI): domain Eukaryota; kingdom Metazoa; phylum Chordata; class Actinopteri; order Salmoniformes; family Salmonidae; genus Salvelinus; species Salvelinus sp. IW2-2015. The sequence goes on along the minus strand of NW_019942706.1, from coordinate 346,264 downwards.
GCACCCCGCACTCGCCTTGAGGTACGTGTCCCCAGCCCGTACCACCAGTGCCAACACCACGCACCAGGCTTCCTGTGCGTCTCCAGAACCCTGTACGCCCTGTTCCTGCTCCCCGCACTAGCCTTGAGGTGCGTGTACCCAGACCGGTACCACCAGTTCCGGCACCACGCACCAGGCTACTGTGCGTCTCCAGGGTCCAGTACTCCCTGTTACTGCTCCTCGCACTCGCCCTGAGGTGCGTGCCACCAGTGCCGGCACCACGCACCAGGCTTATAGTGCGCCTCGGCAGTCCAGTATGCCTTGTTCCTTCTCCCCGCATCGCCTTGAGGTGCGTGTCTCCAGCCCGGTACCACCAGTTCCGGCACCACGCACCAGGCCTACTGTGCGTCTCCAGGGTCCAGTACTCCCTGTTACTGCTCCTCGCACTCGCCCTGAGGTGCGTGCCACCAGTGCCGGCACCACGCACCAGGCTTATAGTGCGCCTCGGCAGTCCAGTATGCCTTGTTCCTTCTCCCCGCACTCGCCTTGAGGTGCGTGTCTCCAGCCCGGTACCACCAGTTCCGGCACCAGGCACCAGGCCTACAGTGTGCCTCTGCAAGCCTGAGCTGCCTGTCTGTCCAGTGCCGCCTGAGCTGCCCGTCTGTCCAGCGCCGCCTGAGCTGCCCGTCTGTCCAGCGCCGTCTGAGCTGTTCATCTGTCCAGCGCCGTCTGAGCTGCCCGTCTGTCCAGCGCTGCCTGAGCTGCCCGTCTGTCCCAGCGCCGCCTGAGCTGCCTGTCTGTCCAGCGCCGCCTGAGCCGCCCGTCTGTCCAGTGCCGTCTGAGCCTCCCGTCTGTCCAGCGCCGCCAGAGCCGCCTGCCAGTCAGGAGCCACCAGAGCCGCCTGCCAGTCAGGAGCCACCAGAGCCGTCCATCAGCCAGGAGCCGCCAGAGCCCCCGCCAGTCAGGAGCCGCCAGAGCCGCCCGCCAGTCAGGAGCCGCCAGAAGCCGCCCGCCAGTCAGGAGCCGCCAGAGCCGCCCGCCAGTCAGGAGCCGCCAGAGCCGCCCGCCAGTCAGGAGCCGCCAGAGCCTCCGCCAGTCAGGAACCGCCAGAGCCGCCCGCCAGTCAGGAGCTGCCAGAGCCGCCCGTCAGCCAGGAGCTGCCAGAGCCGCCCGCCGGTCCGGAGCTGCCTTTCAGTCCGGAGCTGCCCGTCAGTCCGGAGGCCCCTCAGTCCTGAGTTACCCCTCAGTCCTGAGCTGTCCTTCAGTCCTGAGCTGTCCTTCAGTCCTGAGCTGTCCTTCAGTCCGGAGCTACCCCTCAGTCCTGAGCTGTCCCTCAGTCCGGAGCTGCCTTCAGTCCGGAGCTGCCCTTCAGTCCGGAGCTGCCTTTCAGTCCTGAGCTACCCCTCAGTCCTGAGCTCCCCCTCAGTCCGGAGCTACCCCTCATTCCGGAGCTGCCTTTCAGTCCAGAGCTGCCTTTCAGTCCGGAGCTACCCCTCAGTCCGGAGCTGCCCCTCTGTCCTGAGCTGCCCCTCAGTCAGGAGCTACCACTCAGTCCGGAGCTGCCCCTCCGTCCAGTGGCGCCCTCTACGATGGTCTTCAATCCGGGACTCGCTGCAAGGGTCCCCGCTCCAGAGGCGCCACCAAAGCGGGTAATGACTATGGTGGAGTGGGGTCCACGTCCCGCACCCGAGCCGCCGCCGTAAGAAGGCACCCGGACCCTCCCCTTCTGTGTCATGTTTTGCGGCCAGAGTCCGCACCTTTGGGAGGGGGGGGGGGTACTGTCACGCCCTGACCTTAGTTATCTTTGTTTTCTTTATTATTTTGGTTAGGTCAGGGTGTGACATGGGGATGTATGTGTTATGTCTTGTCTAGGGGTTTTGTATGTTTATGGGGTGTTGACTAGTCTAGGTGTTTGTATGTTATGGTTGCCTAGACTGGTTCTCAATTAGAGGCAGCTGTTTATCGTTGTCTCTGATTGGGAACCATATTTAGGCAGCCATATTCCATTGGGTATTTTGTGGGTTATTGTCTATGTGTAAGTTGCCTGTGTCTGCACTTTTCGTATTTAGCTTCACGTTCGTTTTGTTGTTTTGTATAGTTTGTTTAAGTGTTCTTCGTTTCGTTTAATAATAGAAAAATGTATTACTATCACGCTGCGCCTTGGTCCTCCTCTCTTAAACCAAACGATGAACGTGACAATAACACAAAAAGAAAATTATGTATAGTGTGTGCAGATGTAGAAGAGTAGAGAGGTAAGGCAATAAATAGGCCCTAGAGGTGCAAATAATTAAAATATAGCATTAATACTGGAGTGATAGATGATGATGATGATGTGAAAGTAGAGATACTGGGGTGCAAAAGAGCAGGAGGGTAGGTAATAATATGGGGATGAGGTAGTTGGGTGTGCTATTTACAGATTGGCTGTGTACAGGTACAGTGATCGGTAAGCTGCTCTGGCAGCTGAGGCTTAAAGTTAGAGAGGGAGATAGCTTCAGAGATTTTTGCAATTCGTTCCAGTCATTGGCAGCAGAGAACTGGAAGGAAAGGTGGCCAAAGTAAGTGTTGGCTTTGGGATGACCAGTGCATATACCTGCTGGAGCGCGTGCTACGGGTGAGTATTGTTATGGTGACCAGTGAGCTGAGATAAGGCGGGGCTTTACCTAGCAAAGATTTATAGATGATAATGGTTGTAGACACAGGGTAGGCTTCACCACCCTGGAGGATAGCAGCTCCTCCACAGCAGCCACAGCTGAGAGCACTGTGAACGGCATGGATCCTCCAGACCTGGCCTTCACCCCTGCTGAGACTACAACTGGGAACTCGGGGGAAGACGCAAACTGACAGAGGAACAGCCCCATCCTAGAGGGGAGACCAAACTGACAGAGGAACAGCCCCATCCTAGAGGGGGAGACCAAACTGACAGAGGAACAGCCCCATCCTAAGGGGGAGACCAAACTGACAGAGGAACAGCCCATCCTAGAGGGGGAGACCAAACTGACAGAGGAACAGCCCCATCGCTAGAGGGGAGACCAAACTGACA
>NW_019942706.1:335249-343220 GCF_002910315.2 Salvelinus sp. IW2-2015 | reverse complement strand
CCTGGGAGCCTCTTCTCTCTCTCTCTCTCTCTCTCTCTCTCTCTCTCTCTCTCTCTCTTCTCTCTCTCTCTCTCTCTCTCTCTCTCTCTCTCTCTCTCTCTTCTCTCTCTCTCTCTCTCTCTCTCTCTCTCTCTCTCTCTCTCTCTCTCTCTCTCTCTCTTCTCTCTCCTCTCTCTTCTCTCTCTCTCTCTCCTCTCTCTCTCTTCTCTCTCTCTCTCTCTCTCTCTTCTCTCTCTCTCTCTCTCTCTCTCTCTCTCTCTCCTCTCTAGAACACAAAGGATTAGGTTTTCACAGGAAAGCCTGTTTGACCGCACTCACCTTAGTCTCTTCCTCCCTCGCTCTCCCTTTCTCGCCTCGCTTCTCCTTCTTCCCTCTCTCCCTCGACTCCAAATCAGTGGACACAGCCTCCCTGCTTCTTTCTGCACTGTCCTGCTCTGTTCTAAACCAAATGGGAACCAGCATGAGAGCGAGAGAGAGAGAGAGACATCAGTGACCAAAGGTGTCAATCGGTAGTAGGTGGAGAGGGCCCGTATAGCTACAAGACGGCGCATGACCAGCGGTACAAAGGCCACAAGTCCCGCAGCGGATCGGCGTCGACCAGCGACGTAGGATGCGAGATATGAGCGCCCCCGTGGCCTAGCCCGGGACGGTGGAGTGCGTTCCCTATCCTTTGCGTGGTGGATGAAAAATGGCGAAGCCCCATGGAGAGAACCCGACTGAGTGGGAGAACCCAGCGCGGCACCCCACGTAACCGACTCGTGGAAACGCAAGGCCAAACCACAGCCCGCCGTACACCAAAGCTGCGTAGCCCGGGTCACGAGCCCGAGCCGCTTGAGAGGACGGGCCGGGCGTCACTCCAATACCGGAAGCATAAACGCTCCGGCATGTAGTGATGACAGGCTCGCAAAGCAAGACCGCGCCAGGAGGGCCCCAGACAGGGAGAAGAGTGCGGAGCCAAGAGGCGGCTGAGGCAACACCAAGAGAGAGGCCAAGTACAGGGAGGAAGAGGGCGGGGGTCAAGAGGGCGGGCGAGTCAAGAGGAGAGGCCAGACAGGGCGGAGGAAAGATGGTCGGAGCAAGTAGGGGCCGGTCGAGTGCAGTACAGAAGGAGATAGAGGCCAGTTACAGGAGAAGGAAAGTAGGGCGGGAGGGGACCAAGAGGGGCGGGGCGGGCACAACAGAGGAAGAAGAGGCCAGACAGGGAGAAAAGACGGGCGGAAGAGGTCAAGAGGGCGGGCGAGGCACACAGAGGAGCGGAGAGGCCATACAGGGAGAATGAGGGCGGAGGGGCAACGAGGCGGCGAGCAGGCAGAGGAGAGGCCAGCTGGACAGGGGAGAAGTAGGGCGGAGGCAAGTAGTGGCTGGGCGGTGCAGAGCGATGAGGCCAGTTTACAGGGTAGGAAGAGGGCGGAGGGCAAGATGGGCGGGCGAGGCACTGACAGAGAGAGCCAGTGACAGGGGGGGAGAAGAGGGCGGGGAGGACATCAGGCGGCGAGGTCACCACAGAGTGGGAGAAAGGCCCAGACAGGGGAGGAGGAAGAGGGCTGAAGTCCAAGAAGGCTGGCGAGGCGGACAGAGGAATGATTAAGGACCAGTACCAGGTAGAAGAGGGGGAGGCAAGAGGCGGCGAGGCAGTACAGAGGATTGAGGCTAGTTGACAGGAGAAAGAGGGCGGAGGCAGAGGCGGGCGATGCAGACAAGGAGCCAGACAGTGGAAGAAAAAGAAGGGCGGGAAGCCAACAGGCGGGCGAGGCAGTACAGAGGAAGAGGCCAGACAGGTAGAAGAGGGCGGTAAGGCAAGAGGGCGGGCGAGGCACCACAGAGAGGAGGGCCCCAGACAGGCGAGGAAAGGGGCGGAGGCAAGAGGGCGGTCGAGGCAGACAGAGGAGAGGGCCAGACATTGAGAAGAGTGAAGAAGGGCGGAGAAAGGCAAGAGGGCGGTGCGAGGGCAGACAGAGCCAGACAGGGGAGGGAAAAAAGAGGAGGAGGCGCCCCGGCGGGGAGGGTGACGCATACGGTGGCCCACGGACAAAAGAAAGGAGTCAGGGCGAGAAGGGTGAATGGGAGGGCGAGAGGGAACAGGGAGAGGGGACCATCAAGAGCAACAAAAAAAGCCCAGGGAAAAAAACGCAGGGCAAAAGGGAGAAGGGAGGTGCAGAACGGAGGGGAAAGAAGGAGGGGGGACCCGCCTCCGCGCGCCGATCGCAGCAAGCGGCGGGAGCGCGGGGCAAAAACAGGGAACGAGACGAGGTGGGGCAAAAACCCGGGGGAGGCAAGCACAGAGGGCAGGAACGGGCGCGGTGCGGAGGGGCAGAAGCCAGCGCCGGGCCACCACAGAGTGGGAAGACACACGGCGCAGGGAGCGACGAGTCGGGCGCCGGGTCGGGCTCCACAAGCGCCAGATCGGGGCAGAGCCATGGGCGGCAATAGGCAGGAAGGGGGGAGGCGGCGGTGGGCAACGGCGAACCCGGCAGCGCCCGCCACAGATGGGCGAGGGGGAGGAAGGGCGGAGACGGGCCGAGGCCACGCCAGGGGACCGAAGGGGCGGGCGGCGGTGAGCCGGCACCAGCGCCCGAGGGGGCGCCGGGGCCCGGGGCGAAGCAGCCAGAACACAAGAAAACAGGGGCGCGGGGAGGGAGGGAAGGAGCACGGGAGCTATGCGCGCGGGAAAAAGACCCAGCCACCGAACCCAGGGAGCAAGACCCGGGCGGAGGGGAAGGAGGCACCACAAGATGGGACGGGACCAGGGCAACCGCCCGGGGCACCAGCAGCCCGGAGGAGGACAGAGAAGAGGAAGGTGCGGCCCAATTGACCCAAGGCCCCGGAGACCCGGAGCAGAAAAACCACCCCCAACAGCAGAAGGGGCCACCGCCAGGGACGGGGGGGAGGGGGCGGGGGGCAGAGGCAGCAGGCCGCGCCGCCAACACAAAGCAATGTGAACGGGCAGGCGGGGAGTAGCCGAAAGAACCTCCAGGGGGGCGCAGCGGACCACCAACACGGGGCACCCAGGGGGCCGCGGTAAGTCAGGGCAAGTAGGGTCAGGGCCAAGAGGGCAGGAAGCCAGGGCAGGACAGAGAGGGCCGTACGGCAAGGTGAAGGCGAGGCGGGTCGGGGACCGGCGCGCCGGCCGCCGCGGCAACAGACGAAGGCAGGCCGGCCAACAGGAGCAGAGGGACCAAGGGGGCAGGAGGAACGAGGGCGGCCCAGGAGCCGGCGGAGAGCAGGGCAGACGACGGCCGGACGCGGTGGGTAGGAGACAGGGTCGGAGGGCCGCACCAGGGCGCAGGAGGCGAGGGGCGACACGCCGAGGGAGAGCGGGCAGGCGCGGAGGCCCAGGGATGGGAGATGGACAGGGCGGGGGGTGCGGCCAGGGGCAGAGGCAGAGAAAGCACAGGAAGAGACGTGAACGGGCGGGGGCACCGGGGCGCACCAAGCGGGCGGGAGCGAGTGGGCGGGAGCCAGTGCCAGCCGGGAGGAACGGACAAACAAGCGGCCCGGGACAGCGACACCGACAGCCGGGGAGAGCGCGGCGGGCGACGGGGCGCCCGCCAGGGGGAGAGAGGTAGGGGGCAAGCGGAGGGAGGGAGGGCGGGCGGGGACAGGGGCGGGGAGACAGGAAGCAACGGAGAGCGGGTGCAGAGAAGCACGTGCGCCCCGGGAAGAGGGCGGGCCGGTAAGCGCCGGGCAGGACGGAGGAAAGACACCGGGGGAAGGCTCAGAGAAAGCGGGGGGAGGTCGGAGGAGAAAGGGGAAAGTAACCACAGAGAAGCGGGTTGAGAGCAAGACGCAGAGAAGAGAGAAAGAAGGCAGACAGAGCAGGAGGAGGAACAGGAGGGATCATTGGGGCAGGGAGCGGGAGTGGTGGAGGGAGCGGTAGTTAGCCGGGACGGGACGCACGGGGCAAAGGGAAACCAGATGGTCAACCAGGAAAAGGAGAGAGATCGAGAGGGAACAGAAGGCGGGCGAGATGAGTCCGCAAATAAGAGATCGAAAGCCAAAACCGGGAGCACAAAAAGGCGGGCAAAAGCAGCGCGGAGGCAGGGCATGGCACAGAACCAGAGGCAGGGTGCCCGCCACGAGGGGGACATGACAGAGGAACAGCCCCATCCTAGAGGGGGAGATCAACCATTTCCAGACCCAGGGACATGTACTAGTCACCAAATTGAGACTCTGCATTTAGAATTCTGGCAGAATACCTGACCACTATGACTGACACATACTTAAGGAAAGCTTTGACAATGTACAGACTAAGTGAGCATAGCCTTGCTATTGAGAAAGGCCGCCATAGGCAGACCTGACTCTCAAGAGAAGACAGGCTATGTGCACACTGCCCACAAAATGAGGTGGAAACTGAGCTGGACTTCTTAATATCCTGACAAATGTATGACCATATTAGAGACACATATTTCCCTCAGATTACATAGATCCACAAAGAATTCGAAAACAAACCCAATTTTGATAAACTCCCATATCTACTGGCTAAAATAGCACTGTGTGACATGACAGCAGCAAGATCTATGAACTGTTGCCACGAGAAAAGGTCAACCCGTGAAAATATAAACATCTTTATGTTTATTTATATTCCCTTTTGTACTAGAACTATTTGCACATAGTTACAACAGGGTATATAGACATGGGGCGGCAGGTAGCCTAGTGGTTAGAGCGTTGGACTAGTAACCGAAAGGTTGCAAAATCAAATCCCTGAGCTGACAAGGTAAAAATCTGTCGTTGAACAAGACAGTTAACCCACTGTTCCTAGGCCATCATAAGAATTTGTTCTTAACTGACTTGCCTAGTTAAATAAAGGTTAAATAAATAAAAATATGACATATCTTTATTCTTTTGGAGAGTAATTTTTACTGTTAATTTTTCATTGTTTATTTCACTTTTGTTTATTATCTATTTCACTTGCTTTGGCAATGTAAACATATGTTTCCCATGCCAATAAAGATCTTGCTTTCCTCCTGTGTTCTCTAGGATGCCCCTCCTCCTAATTCACAATCATTCTCTCCCTTCCCCACTGAGACAGAGACAGAGACAGACACAGAGACAGAGACAGAGAGAGAGACAGAGACAGAGAGACAGAGAGACAGAGAGACAGAGAGACAGAGAGACAGAGAGACAGACAGACAGACAGACAGACAGACAGACAGACAGACAGACAGACAGACAGACAGACAGACAGACAGACAGACAGACAGACAGACAGACAGACAGACAGACAGACAGACAGACAGACAGACAGACAGACAGACAGACAGACAGACAGACAGACAGACAGACAGACAGACAGACAGACAGACAGACAGACAGACAGACAGACAGGCTCCTGAACAAAAGGCTTGTGCGTCAGCACATTCAGAACACACACTGGGTGCAGCATATGACAAGTGGTGGGGTGTTATAACAGTAATGATGTGTTATTAGAGCTTAGTGCTGGCCTGATGGAGTCAGCAGGAGCTGAAGTGCTCTCTGGCCCTCACTGTGACGGTAAAGACCCGTACACTATCGGAGTGCTTGAAAAAAATATGTACAAAAGGAAACAGACTGGAAAAAAATACTGGATAAAATAAGAGAATTAAAGAGTATTAACAAAGTATCAGTGGATTCATGTAGGAGTCCGAAATTACACTAGTGAAGTACTTTTGACCAGAGCATTACAGAATGTTGTTAGAACTCCTACAATTCTTACTAGTAAATAGCATGTCCAATGACTAAAAACAGAGGCCTTTAGCTTGGATGCTAGTGGTGAGACAAGGCTGGGGAGAGTGATCATGAGAGCGAGCACAGTATACCTTCATAAAGCAGGAGTGAGATACTGCCGCACACAGATGCTAGAAAACTCTCATTTGTAAATGAGGCAGCTCACTGGCCTGTCACAGAACAACGGAGAGACGAGTAAGCCAGCCTCTCTAGCTGAGGCTAAGCCACACCTCCAACAGGAAACATCACTGGCACAACGAACATCTAGGGCTCTATTCAATCAAACATCACTGGCACAACGAACATCTAGGGATCTATTCAATCAAACATCACTGCCTGGCACAACGAACATCTAGGGATCTATTCAATCAAACATCACTGGCACAACGAACATCTAGGGATCTATTCAATCAAACATCACTGGCACAACGAACACCTAGGGATCTATTCAATCAAACATCACTGGCACAACGAACATCTAGGGCTCTATTCAATCAAACATCACTGGCACAACGAACATCTAGGGATCTATTCAATCAAACATCACTGGCACAACGAACATCTATTCAAATCTGTATCGCTGAACTTCCGCGATATGGACTGATATAAGCCCCAAGTGTAATTGCTTTGCGGTTTGTACTTTATCAGGGTATAAAGAGTTACATGTGTTGATGTGACAGAGGAACACTGTGACTTTGATAACACCTTTGGAAAGGTCAGTTCCAGATTGGGGGAGTTTCAGGTTTGTTTACCAAATGACCACGTATTCCCTACATAGTGCACTACTTTTCATCAGAGCCCTGTGGGCCCTGTGAACCATGTGTTCCCTGTGGGCCCTGTGAGCCCTGTGAGCCCTGTGAGTCCTGTGGGCCATGTGAGCCATGTGAGCATGTGAGCCCTGTGAGCCCTGTGGGCCATGTGAGCCCTGTGGGCCCTGTGAACCATGTGTTCCCTGTGAGCCCTGTGGGCCATGTGAGCCCTGTGAGCCCTGTGAGCCATGTGAGCCCTGTGAGCCCTGTGGTCCTGTGAGCCCTGTGAGCCCTGTGTGCCCTGTGAGCCCTGTGAGCCCTGTGAGCCCTGTGAGCCCTGTGAGCCCAGTGAGCCCTGTGGGCCCTGTGGGCCCTGTGAGCCCTGTGAGCCCTGTGGTCCTGTGAGCCCTGTGAGCCCTGTGAGCCCTGTGGGCCATGTGAGCCCTGTGGGCCATGTGAGCCCCTGTGAGCCCTGTGGGCCATGTGAGCCCTGTGAGCCCTGTGAGCCCTGTGGGCCATGTGAGCCCTGTGAGCCCTGTGGGCATGTGAGCCCTGTGGGCCATGTGGCCCTGTGAGCCCTGTGGCCATGTGAGCCCTGTGAGCCCTGTGGGCCATGTGAGCCCTGTGAGCCTGTGGGCCATGTGAGCCCTGTGAGCCCTGTGGGCCATGTGAGCCCTGTGAGCTCTGGTCAAAAGTCATGCACTATATAGGGAATAGGGTTTGGGACTTAGACACTGAGTTGATTTTCAGAGAGCTGTTTTGCAACAGGGTTGCACTCAGAGTGCTTCTGTGTAACAGCTTCTGTCCACATTGACCAAACTTCTGCTGTGTTTAAACATAACATTTGTGGATAAATAGAAAATAGAATAACAGGCAGTTTTAAAATTATTATGTGACTATTGCAAACTCACAAACAGATGCTCTCTCTCTCTCATGTAAAGCATAGTGAGATGAATTGCCTAATGTTTAATTTACACAATGTTTCCCAGAGTGGGGTGATACTGACCTGACCTCAATGACTGTTTCCAACAAGTGTGTGTGTGTGTGTGTGTGTGTGTGTGTGCGTGCGTGCGTGCGTGCGTGCGTGTGTGCGTGCGTGTAGGTGTGTGTGTGTGTGTGTGGCTGAAGCAGCAAGGCATGTGCTCAGCACTTTCTCTCACATCACTAAGAAATATACACACACACACACACACACACGCAAGACACACTACACACATACACACACGGACACACACTAGACACACACACACACACACACTAGACACACAGACACACACACAGACACACACACAGACACACACACAGACACACACACAACACACACACACACTAGACACACAGACACTAGACACACTAAAACACACACAGACACACACACAACACACACAGTAGACACACAGACACTAGACACACTAGAACACACAGACACTAGACACACACACCTCTAGAACACACACAGACACACACACAGACACACACACACACACTAGACACACAGACACACACACACACACACTAG
>NW_019942706.1:310940-335224 GCF_002910315.2 Salvelinus sp. IW2-2015 | reverse complement strand
GCCCTGTGAGCCCTGTGGGGCCATGTGAGCCCTGTGAGCCTGTGGGCCATGTGAGCCCTGTGGGCCATGTGGAGCCCTGTGAGCCCTGTGGGCCATGTGAGCCCTGTGAGCCCTGTGGGCCATGAATGTGAGCCCTGTGAGCCCTGTGGGCCAGTGTGCAGCCCTGTGAGCCCTGTGGCCTGTGGGCCATGTGAGCCCGTGTGAGCTCTGGTCAAAAGTCATGCACTATATAGGGAATAGGGTTTGGGACTTAGACACTGAATTGATTTTCAGAGAGCTGTTTTGCAACAGGGTTGCACTCAGAGTGCTTCTGTGTAAACAGCTTCTGTCCACATTGACCAAACTTCTGCTGTGTTTAAACATAACATTTGTGGATAAATAGAAAATAGAAATAACAGGCAGTTTTAAAAATATTATGTGACTATTGCAAACTCACAAACAGATGCTCTCTCTCTCATGTAAAGCATAGTGAGATGAATTGCCTAATGTTTAATTTACACAATGTTTCCCAGAGTGGGGTGATACTGACCTGACCTCAATGACTGTTTCCAACAAGTGTGTGTGTTGGTGTGTGTGTGTGTGTGGTGTTGTGCGTGCGTGCGTGCGTGTGCGTTGTGCGTGCGTGTAGGTGTGTGTGTGTGTGTGTGGCTGAAGCAGCAAGGCATGTGCTCAGCACTTTCTCTCACATCACTAAGAAATATACACACACCACACACACACACACGCAAGACACACTACACACATACACACACGGACACACACTAGACACACACACACACACACACTAGACACACAGACACACACACAGACACACACACAGACACACACACAGACACACACACACACACACACACACTAGACACACAGACACTAGACACACTAAACACACACAGACCACACACACACACACAGTAGACACACAGACACTAGACACACTAGACACACAGACACTAGACACACACACTCTAGACACACACAGACACACACACAGACACACACACACACACTAGACACACAGACACACACACACACACTAGACAACACACACACACTAGACACACAGACACACACACTAGACACACAGACACAGACACACACACTAGACACACACACACTAGACACACAGACACAACACATAGACACACAGACACAGACACACACACACACACACACTAGACACCACTAGACACACACAGGCCATTACGCAGCAGCAGGGGGTGTGGAGGTTATAATTAGCATAGCCGTCTGCTATGGTGCCTGTCTGCGAACAGAAGACCCACCCCATGTTCCTCTATGAACAGAAATAACCCCCCCAGTGCTCCTCTAGAACAGAATAAACCCCCCCCATGCTCCTCTAGAACAGAACCCCCCCCATGCCTACCTCTAGAACAGAACCCCCCCATGATCCTCTAGAACAGAATAACCCCCCCCCCCACGCTCCTCTAGAACAGAAACCCCCCATGCTCCTCGAGAACAGAGAAGAACCCCCCATGCTCCTCTAGAACAGAAGAACCCCCCCCATGCTCCTCTAGAACAGAAATAACCCCCCATGCTCCTCTAGAACAGAAAACCCCCCATGCTCTCAGAACAGAACCCCCCCCCCCCCATGCTCCTCTAGAACAGAATAACCCCCCATGCTCCTCGAGAACAGAATAACCCCCCATGCTCCTCTAGAACAGAATAACCCCCCCATGCTCCTCTAGAACAGAAACCCCCTTCCCCCCATTTGCATCCTCTAGAACAGAATAACCCCCCATGCTCCTCGAGAACAGGAATATAACCCCCCCATGCTCCTCTAAACAGAATAACCCCCCCCATGCTCCTCTAGAACAGAAACCCCCCCCATGACTCCTCTAGAACAGAATAACCCCCCCATGCTCCTCTAGAACAGAATAACCCCCCCATGCTCCTCTAGAACAGAACCCCCCCCCATGCTCCTCTAGAACAGAATAACCCCCCATGCTCCTCTAGAACAGAAACCCCCCCCCCCATGACCCTAACAAGAATACCCCCCCCATGCTTCCTCTTAGAACAGAATAACCCCCCCCCCATGCCCTCTCCTCTAGAACAGAAGACCCCCCCATGCTCCTCTAGAACAGAAACCCCCCCCCATGATCCTCTAGAAACAGAATAACCCCCCCCATGCTCCTCTAGAACAGAATAACCCCCCCCATGCTCCTCTAGAACAGAAGAACCCCCATGCTCTCTAGAACAAAGAAGAACCCCCCCATGCTCCTCTAGAACAGAAGAACCCACCCCCCCCCCCCATGCCCCTCTCTCCTCCGTCTCCCCACTCTTCTCTTCTTTACCCTCTATCTTTCTCCTCGGGTCTCTCCTCCCCCTCTACACTCTCCATCCCCCTCTCTCCCTCGTTCCAGACAGTTATAAATAAATACCTGTTAGCTCACAGGAATTGGTGTCCGTCATTTCTCCTCTTGTAGATTCAGGCCTCTTTTAAATCCCAGCTGAAGACACACTTTCATAAAGACGCTTTTTAATGTATGATTTCAATGTATGATTTTAATTCCGCTGTGTTTCATCTCCTTCTCCTGTTTTTGTTTTTTGTTAGTACTTTCTTTAATTATTTTGTGACGTGAAGCTCTGTTGTTACATGTATTGAAAAAGCCACCACACAAAAAGAAATTATTATTTATTGTTATTATTGTGATGTTGTTGTTGTTGCTGATAACAAATAAAGGAACGCTTGTTAACTGGCACGAAGAAAGCATACAGATCAGATATATTTCTCTGTTAATTGTTGAGGTTATGACACCTGGCCACAGCACGGCGTGAGCCAGAGAGTTGATCTCTCCCTCCAATGCGCCCATAGCCACACATTCAATATGGTGTCACAGAGAGAATGTTTGTCGACAGCCTGACATTACGGGGGGAGCAGGTGTTCCTCTTTGTCTGCTTGATCCTTGATCAGTTGAAAGAGAATACAAGCACGGTGAGTTGCACCCGTCTCTCTTCTTCTCTATTTAACCAAATTCCTCCTAGTTTTTTTTTTTTTTTTTTAACCTTGGCTGCATCTCTTCTCCTTGGCTTAGCTCTCCTCCCAGCGCATAGCTACACTCCAGAGTCTTCATTTGTGCCATATTTCTCATCGGTTATTAGTTTAGAGCCTTTATTACTGATAAAACAAGCAGCACAGGGGCGGCAGGAATGTGTTCATTAAGTTATATATTTAGAGAGTCAGGGAAATGAGCCAGAACAGCCACCAATGCCTAAAGCCTCTGTCTGTCTGTCTGTCTGTCTGTCTGTCTGGTCTGTCTGTCTGTCTGTCTCTTTGTCTCTGTCTGTCTGTCTGTCTGACTGACTGACTGTAAACCCATTTTCTCTGCACATTCTGGATTATGAAAACCATGATGTCACAGACATTCTTCATGGAAGCAGTCCAATAGGAGTAATCTAGAGAACATTACCACTAGGCTAACACCAAGCCTTATAAGAACAGACACTAGGGTACAAGGCTTTAAGAAGACAAGGCTAACAGCCTATGAACAGAAAGGCTAAACCAAGCCTTATAAGAAGGCAAGGGCCCTACACCAAGGGCCTATAAGGAACAGGAACATAGGCCTTAACACCAAGGCCTTATAAGGAACAGGACACTAGGGGCCCTACACCAAGGCCTTATAAGAACAGGACACTAGGGCCTAACACCAGGCCTTTAAGAGGAACAGGACACTAGGGCCAACACCAAGGCCTTATAAGGAACAGGGACACTAGGCCTAACACCAAGCGCCTTATAAGAACAGGACACTAGGCCTAACACCAAGGCCTTATAAGGCAACTAGGACACTAGGCCTAACACCAAGGCCTTATAAGGAACAGGACACTAGGGCCTAACACCAAGGCCTTATAAGGAAACAGGACACCAGGGCACTAACACCAAGGCCTTATAAGAACAGGACACTAGGGCCTAACACCAAGGCTTATAAAGGAACAGGACACCAGGGCCTAACACCAAGGCCTTATAAAGAACAGGACACTAGCGCCTACACCAAGGCCTTATAATGGAACAGGACACTAGGCTAACACAAGGCCTTAAAAGGAACAGCGACACTTAGGGCCTAACACCAAGGCCTTATAAGGAACAGACACTAGAGCCTAACACCAAGCCTTATTAAGGAACAGGACACTAGGGCCTAACACCAAGGCCTTATAAGGAACAGGACACTAGGGCCTAACACCAAGCTTATAAGAACAGGACACTAGGGCCGGAAGCAGGATGGGTTTATTAACTTCTCGAACAGTGGAAGCCTGGAAACCCGGGGATGTCTGGGAACCCGGGGATGTCTGGGAACCCGGAGATGTCTGGGAACCGGGGATGTCTGTGAACCCGCGGGATGTCTGGGAACCCGGGGATGTCTGGGAACCCGGGGATGTCTGGGAACCCGGGGATGTCTGTGAACCCGGGATGTCTGTGAACCCGGGATGTCTGTGAACCGGGGATGTCTGTGAACCCGGGGATGCTGGGAACCCGGGATGTCTGGGAACCCGGGATGTCTGTGAACCCGGAGATGTCTGTAACCCGGCGGATGTCTGGGAAACCCGGGATGTCTGTGAACCCGGGGACATGTCTGTCGAACCCGGGGATGTCTGTGAACCCGGGGATGTCTGTGAACCGGGGATGTCTGTGAACCCGGGGATTCTGTGAACCCGGGGATGTCTGTTGAACCCGTGAACCGGGGATCTCTGGAACTCTGCTGCTAGTTGGTTTTAAAACGGGAACAAGTCATTGTTTCTGCTAGGGTGAGGCACAGTGGGAGAAAGATATCTATTTTTAAAAATTGTTTACGGATGTTCCTTCTTTCAACGTAAGCAGGAAGCGTAGACAGTCTCTCAAGAGCAAATAATTATGTTGAAAATGATTGTAATATTGGAAGGGAGATGTCTCTCAGTGTCTTGCACCAGTAACTCTGTGTGATTTGCATCACATAAAAGTAGGCTCTGGCAGCCTCCTGCCTGTTGCTGTGTCTCAATGATGTGCTGATTACCAATTAAAAGACCACTAAGACTTTAATCATCTATTACAATGTTGTAACCTGTAGAGAACCTACAGTTTAAAATCCTCGCAACTTCCTCCCTTCTAATAGACACACACACACACACACACACACCACACACACACACACACACACACACACACACACACACAACCACACACACACACACACACACACACACACACACACACCCACACACACACCACACACCACACACACACACACACACACACACACAACACAACACCACATATCTTACAGTGCATTCGGAAAGTATTTCAAACCCCTTGACGACTTTTTCCACATTTTCGTTACAGCCTTATTCTAAAATGTATTAAATTTTGTTTTTTTCCCTCATCAATCAAGCAATGAGGTCGAATGAATTGTCTGTAGACCTCTGAGACGGGATTGTGTCGAGGCACAGATCTGGGGAAGGGTACCAAAACATTTCTGCAGCATTGGGAACCCGCCCAAAAGGCCTGAAAACTAGCTATTCTTCTGCACAGCAAGAGATTCCCACATTTATACAATAAACCCTTTTGATGACGTTATTGAGCCAATTACGATGGAATATCGACGTAAATTGTAACGATGTTAGAAGCAAGATTAGTTTTTCATCAAAATAATAATTATTGCGAGCTATGACATGACGTAATAAAGGAATTTGAATATGCCACAAGAGAAAAGATAATTTGCCCTTATTAAACTCAACAGATCATTTTCCATCAATGAATGTCGATTTAACCCATTTGACTACTATGATTACGCATTAAGGCACAAGTGGGGGTGGCATATGGCCAATATACCACGGCTAAGGGCTGTTCTTATGCATGAGGCAACGCTGAGTGCCTGGATACAACCGTTGCCGTGGTATATTGGTCATATACCACAAACCCCCGGGGTGCCTTACTGCTATAATAAACTGGTTGCCAATGTAATTAGAACAGGAAAAAAAGTACATTTTTGTCATACCCGTGTTATCACCACTAAGGCAGGGATTTATCTTAGAACTTGTCCTTGTGGTAAAAACGATGTGGGTAAAACGAAGCACAAATTAAAAGTAAGAATCTCTGAGCATCATAGCATTAAGTGCAAAAACTCAACGTACCAAGTTGTGTCACACTTTTTGGAAGAGAACCAGTCTATTTTGTCCCTTTCCAACAAACGGCATCGAACACGTCACCCTCCCTAGGACTGGGTGACCTTGACTATTTATTGTTCAAACGAGAGTTTGCCTGGATCTCTAATTTAAAGACCCTTGCTCCCTCCGGTCTCCACGTAGACTGTGATCTGAAGCTATTATTGTGATTATTGTGATTTTGCTATTCATTGTAAATGTGTGTAGGTCTATGTAGCCAAATTGTATCTATGGTCGTGTGTTATCCATTCATGANATTATTGTGATTATTGTGATTTTGCTATTCATTGTAAATGTGTGTAGGTCTATGTAGCCAAATTGTATCTATGGTCGTGTGTTATCCATTCATGATTTTTATATGTTCTATCTATATCTGTAAATTAACCAATGAAATCAAGCCACACCGACCATGATTACAGACACCTGTGTGTCCTTTCAAACTATATAAACTAGAGACCCGCAGTGTGTATCATTATATCCTGATGAAGACAGCTTGTCTGTCCAAACGTTGGTTATAAATTATTGCATCGGAGCGCCTAGAGTGTGAGGCTCTCCTTTTCTTCTTCATATGGTCTGATATAACACAGCTGTCAGCCAATCAGCAATTCAATTTGTCTACCTTTATTTAACTTAGCAAGTCAGTTACGAACACATTCTTGTTTTCAATGACGGCCTTGGAACAGTGGGTTAACTGCCTTGTTCAGGGGCAGAACGACAGATGTTCACCTTGTCAGCTCGGGGGATCCGATCATGCAACCTTTTGGTTACTGTCCCAACGCTCTAATCACTAGGCTACCTGCCTGGTTTGAGCATTCGGGGCTCAAACCCGGTTTATAATTGTAAATAAATCTATTTTGAGCATGTGCATAACTATATATATATCCAACAGGAGAGTTTGAGTGATTAAAGTTGGACAGAGGATATCGAAATCACTGAGCAAGAAACACTTGGAGGAACTTATAAAAAATGTTTTATGTCAAACTATTTTCTGCCAATTGTGCCGTTATTATGTGCCAGATGTTAAGACTACAACCCTTTACAAAGGGCCTATTTGC
Organism: Salvelinus sp. IW2-2015; assembly: GCF_002910315.2. Taxonomy (NCBI): domain Eukaryota; kingdom Metazoa; phylum Chordata; class Actinopteri; order Salmoniformes; family Salmonidae; genus Salvelinus; species Salvelinus sp. IW2-2015. The sequence continues at coordinate 328,022 of NW_019942706.1, read as the reverse complement.
GAGATTGACTTGATGTTTCAATAGGCTACAGACTAAAATCTGGCTTTATAAATTGAAAATTCAACTTTGCCATGGTTTGCTGAGCAAGATGCAGGTAGCCTATAGCCCCTGATAGGACAACATATCATTTCAGGGAAAAGTCCACAATGAAACTGACATTAAACATGGATAATGATATATTGGCGATAGAACTGTAATCATGGTCACAATTGATAACTTCCAAGTTAATTAACTAAACATGAAGTTATAGGCCATTTATTCAATCCATTTGCCAGCTCCAGGTAGGCTACACAAGTGGTACAAAATTGATTTGCAATGACTCCAGTGAAATCGTTTCAACATATTCAATCGTATCAAATGGCCTACAATGTAGCCTACAATGACATAGAAATGAATAGCCTACTTGATGGCCAAACAGATGCAAATGTATCATTCTCCACATTTAAAGTTAGTTTCATTGTGGACTTTTTCCCATAACAGAAGCACGAGAGGGAGTTCCATAACTTCCATTTCAAATGTATTCTTGCGCAGGGCACGAGAAACAAGAACTGAGCATGCGTAAAACTATTCGCTTGATACGGTTTAAATTCGACATCATTATAGTTTACTTTAACCATCTGTGAACGAATGTATCTGAGGCTCTCTAGTGCGCCTAAATTCGTTTTCCAGTGCTTTGTTGACGTTATGTCAGTTCTAGCGCGTTAATGTTTTATGGAAAAAAAGTGCTGGAAATCGGTGTCTCCATAACGACCGATCTAAATAGCCTTACCAACACCTGGTAAAAAGTTAGCACGACGTACGCGCCTGCTGCTCTGTCTCCGTGCCTCAGCTGCCTACTGAAGCGCTCTCTCAACCAGTGCTCACGACAGACACAAACCTCCGGCCCTCTCTACCACTCACTTAGTAACAGCCTGCTCACTGCCTGATAGTCAACAGTAGCACCTAACAGTTAAATATTATATATTTTTTTTAAAGAAATGCCATGGCGGCCGCGGTGCAATGTAGAGGTTACATATAAATTTAGCAATGTACCACATTACTTCTTACTAATATATGTATTGTTTTAGATGCATTACAAAGTATGGTCAACTGTATTTTTATATAACATTTTGGCTGGTAAAATATCTTGAGTGACTGGAAGATGTTTTCATCTACCTGACACAGTGGCTAGCGGACCAAAAAGTACATTTAGGCCCTAATGTTAACATTGTCCATGTATTACAATGAGAGACACTGTCTGTCTAACCAGTAATAACCCATACAGAATGTGGCAAAACCCATAGCCTGCCCAACACGTTAAAAATATCCTGTTGTTTTTACAGTCACTTACTGGCATCTAGTTACCTGTAAGTTCTTGTAAAAAACAACAACTGTACATTACTGTGAAGTTTACAGTAATGTAAACCAATGTTTCTTTGGAATTTACAGTAACATACTCTACTTATTTTAATGGTTTTACATTGACTTACAGTCAACTGGCTGCCAGTAAGTTACCATAAAAAAAAAGATAAAAAAAAAAAAAAAAGAAGAATTACATTGTACTCATAACCTTTCACATCCCTCTTTTCCTTGAGGACAACAATGCTTGTATACCTTTACTTCACAATTCCTTAAATTAATATTGTATTATATTCTATTTGCAAGATCTAATTGTAGCAAGCCTGGTCCCTGATGTTTCTGCTCTTGCCATTTCCATTGCTGTCATTGTCAAGCCAAACATGTTCGGTATGAAAAATTCATAAGGAGCTGACAAGAGAGCAAAAGCAGACTGGCACCCAGGCTACCTTGGGACTAGCCAGACTCAGGAAATTACAAAGAAACTGCACAATGTCTCTCTGACAGTGCAAGAGGATAAGATAAGGATATTATACCCTGACCACTGTGTTAAGTACCCATGACCAGTGTGTTAAGTACCCATGACCACAGTGTTAAGGACCCATGACCAGTGTGTTAAGTACCCATGACCAGTGTGTTAAGGACCCATGACCACTGTGTTAAGGACCCAGACCCATGACCAGTGTGTTAAGGACCCATGACCACTGGGTTTAAGGACCCATGACCAGTGTGTTAAGTACCCATGGCCAGGTGTGTAGGACCATGACCACTGAGTGTTAAGGACCCATGACCACTGTGTTAAGGACCCATGAGCAGTGTGTTAAGGACCCATGACCACTGTGTTAAGGACCCATGACCACTGTGTTAAGGACCCATGACCACTGTGTTAAGTACCCATGACCAGTGTGTTAAGGACCCATGACCAGTGTGTTAAGGACCTATGACCACTGTGTTAAGGACCCATGACCAGTGTATTAAGGACCCAGACCCATGACCACTGTGTTAAGTACCCATGACCAATGTGTTAATGACAGTGGCGCATAGCCCTTTCCTGCAGTCAAATGACCTAGTGGCCTCATTGTTGGAATGTTACTAATATTTTTCATAATTCCATAATTAATAAAAATAAAAATAAAAATAACACCGAAAATCTGATGTTTCTATGTCAAACGGTTGTGGTATATTTCAGACTTCTGTAATGTAATATAAAGTGTAATATTGGGATGTAAACTCTAAATTAAATACATGCAACTCTATATATGTACAGGTGTCTTCTTTTTTAAGCCCATAACCATGTGTGTGATGTGTATACTTTTGTTTCCAATTAAATTTGTTTAAAACTACCAAGAAACACACTGTGTAACCCTGATTTATCCCACCGCAGTAAAAGGTTAAATTCATTTTTTATTATCTATTCTATTTTCCAGATTTAATTGTAGCATAAGTGCCATTAAACTACATTTAATTGTAGCATAAGTGCCATTAAACTACATTGGTCGTGAGCTATCCCTGTGTTACATGGGTCAAACTCGTAACTAAACATACTGAAATGTTTTTATTTTGTTCAAAGGGGATGCTAGAGCTACTCTGCTTCTGCAAGAGACGTTTTTTCAAAGCAGTTTGGCTAAATCACCTGTTTGCATCAAGAGATCTAGTCCTGTAAAAATGTTAAATGACACCAGGCTACATACACTCTTCAGTGACACGGTGAGAAATCCTTCCACAACTGCTTAGTCAACATGATTTACTACTAGTGTGTCAACATCAATCTTCATCTGGCATGTCCCGCTGTTATAAAGTATGTTTCAACTAATAAACCTGAAACCTTCCTTAGAGCAACATTATAGTTATAACAGACCAGTTTAATGATTGTCTCTGAGTCCATCCAGTAATCACAAACGTAACATAACCTGCTCAAACAATTACATTTTTTATGTATTAATGCTTTTTTTTTTTTTTTTTTTTGCAATTTCTTCTCTCACTTTTACAGACAGTATGGATACTGGAAAAACTAAGTATTTTCTCAGGTTTTGGAACATTCAAAATTAAAATGTTTGAAGTGTTTTCTTAACAATATACATGAATCATACACTGCTTGTTTCCGTAGTTGTAGTTGCAATATTCAAGTCATTGTTCATAGGCCTTCTTGCTTTGTCAATAACATCCAGTTGTTCTGTCAAATACAACCGTCTGCTACTTAACTGAAAAATACAAAATAAGATACGTTCCAATGTGGCCAAAAAAGTAGATCTCCTCAAAAACACTGATTCAAAGCGTTTTAATTTCCACGATTAACTGAAACGGCACTAGATGCAAAATGTACATTAAATTCACTGTCTTTGGTGGAAAAAGGGAGGAAAAAAATGGTGTTTTTCTGTCACAGTTTGGAGACGGTCAGTAAAGGCTTACTGAGGTCCTTGGCCTCCCCGGCCGTCCTGACCCTGTCGTAGCCCAGGACAGCCATGGAGTGATGACAGTAGTCCTCCACCTGTTTGATCTGCTGGATGCTGAGCACTGTTCTCCATGCGCTGGCAGCCTGAGTGGCYTTCCTGGAGGACACGATGAACGGCTTGGAGGACGAACTAGACCCACCTGTCATGTTCAGAGCAAACGACTCAATGTCATGGTTGGTGGTGAGGTTGGCGAAGCGGTAGATGTTCCTCAGGATCTTCACAGGGTTCTCCACCAGGTCCTCATAACGCACAGCCATGTACTTCCCTTTGAGCCAACTGGGAGGGTTTAAGGCAGTCCTCAGGGTCCMGGAGGTGCGGTCACAGATRACATCCATGGCTCCGATGGAGTGGTAATCTGAGCCGTCCTTCTTGTTGGCTTTGTGGTTGGGGTCTACGAAGGGGATRCTGCGGAGCTTAGGGTCCCTGCTCCGGACCACCTGCAGGTTCTCCCGGATCAGCCCGTGTCTGGACTTGATCCTGGAGTTGGCCACGGCCCGGGGGTCCCTGACCAGGTGGACTACCTTCACGTCCAGCGACGGGTCCTCCATGAGGGGTGCTAGAACGTTAACGTCCAGGATACGCACCCCTTTAATAACGATAGTGCTGTATTTGAGGCACTCCTCCTCCAGTAGTCTAAGGCTTTGAGGTGGACACTTTTTACACACCTTGTCGTCCACCATCCCTACCACCTCTTTCCTGTAYGCGGAGCASAGYGGGTAGGAGCACACCACCTTATTCAGGGWGGCCCCAAAGAGTCCTAGGGAGGTAAAGTTCTTTCCCCCTGGGCTGTTGTACAACTGGAACACAGAGAGATCACAGCGGTATAAGGAGCTGAGCATGTCCCTGGCTGCTCCTTGCAAAGACACAGCGTCTCCCGGGTACAGCTTCTGCCAYATGTGCCACATGGGTTCATASAGGAAYAASACTTCAGGATMTTGGTTAAACAGCTCCCCGAAAAAGGAGGACCCAGACCTCCATGTGGTCAGAACATAGACCAACTGTCTCTTCTTGGCCAGAGAGGGTCTGTAGAGGAACCMGATGTCTGARCTGCCWTGATAGGWAGRYCTRCTCATCTGGTGATTGCACTGCTGGGGTACTTTAGTCCATTTGTAATTGGCCAAGTTCAGCATGGTCAGCACTAGCAGAAAGAAATAGGCTATAAACAACACAATCCGCTTTCTGCGTAGCACCTTCATCACGATGCCGGGCTGAGCTATTATCTTTGTATGGTTCCTGTGCGTTTTGAGCTTTCTCCAGTAGCCAACATCATTCTCCCAAGGCGCTGTCAACTTCAGTTGTCGATGGTATTGTTTCCCTCTCATCTGTAACCTAGGAGTGAGTGGCTCTGACCACTGGGCGAAAACTTAGAACATTTACAATCGGCAAAGATGTATGGTTATTGAATATCTCTGGTGGGAATTGGTACACCAACCGAATCGAATGTTAAATCATTCTCACTGGGCATAGACGTCAATTCAACGTCTATTACACCTTGGTTCAACGTAATTTCATTGAAATTACATGGAAACAACGTTGATTCAACTAGTGTGCGCCCAGTGGGTTAGGTAATGCTCCAGCCAACACATATTCGATATCCCAATCCAATTCGCAATCCAAAATAAGATAYCACAGCCCTGCTTTTACTGCAGTGCGCAAGGCTCTTCACATGAAAGCGCGATACCATGAACAGTTTTCCATTGCGGGTATTACAACGCTTATTGAGGTTGGCCTGGCATCAAAACAAAAATAGTATCCCTTCATTCAAACAATGTATGCCCTCCTTGACAACATTCGGCGTAGGCATCTATGCGCAGTTAAAAACTGATTCGCCACAGTATGGATGGAGCCTATAGGTACACTGAACAACAGCACACAAGTACTAGCCTACATTAGTAATTACGTTCTCCGGCTTCTTCTTGGTTCCTTTTGCTGAACGTCGCCAGTATATCCAGAGGGGCAGTCTAAGCGTCCAAATATATTTTCTTTCTTCCTGATGTGCCGTAGTTTGTATATGGAACTAATTGAAACTGGACTGATTCAATCAGAGACTACAGAAAGAAAGACKCTCCCTCCCCCAGACGCCATTGGTGCGTGATAGGATATTTGGGTTAGCGAGTCGCGCCCTTGGCTCTTCCGCACGTCTGTCAACAGCGCACCGCTCTGGAGACGCCTACATTTGAAAACATAGGGTGCGTTCGAGCGGATCACCTTTATCAATGTCTGTCACCGCCTTTGAAAGTGTATAAAACTTGTCCGATTTGCGACTACATTTCGACTGCATGACCTTTACGACAACATTGTGATCAATGGTCATAAACTTTCTACCGCGGTCGACTGGAAATCTCGGCAGTTGCTTCTCACCAACTGCAACTTGAAGTAGGAACCAAAGCATTGTGGGAGACAACCTTTGGTTTTTTTGGAAGCAAAATGCACTACATGCTCATACACGGTTGATGTCGCCACCTATCATTGGTTATTGTCAATGCATGTTTACTTTACTTTACATAGGCCTACATCTGATCCAGATTTCTAACATAAATAAATTAAATATCTTACTTGCGACAATATAGCTAATATTTTTATCTAAATGTTACTGTAATTGTTATGTTGAGTTGATACCATACTGTGTTGTGATGTTGTGTTGCTACCATGCTGTGTTGTCATGTGTTGCTGCCATGCTATGTTGTTGTCTTAGGTCTCTCTTTYTGTAGTGTAGTGTTGTCTCTCTTGTCCTAATGTGCGTTTTGTCCTATATTTGTATTGAATTTATTTTGTATTTTGAATCCCAACCACCGTCCCTGCAGGAGGCCTTTTTGCTTTTTGGTGGGCTGTCATTGTAAATAAGAATTTGTTTTTAACTGTCTTGCCTAGTTAAATAAAGGATAAATTAAGGTTAAATTAATAAATACATAATGTTGTGTCCCATGTTATAGCCTACAARTTCTTTTGTCTGTAATATTGTTGTCACCTAATTCTAATTTGTTGATTGTCTATTAAGTGTGAATATACATACTTGCTACACATGGGCTATTGTAGGGGATTACTACACTGGCAATTTTAGAAGTTTAATCTGTGTCCGGGAAACTGGCCCTTATTGAGCAAGTTCCCCAGACACCAGTGGTGGGGTCAATACCAAGTACATTTGACCTCTTTGCATATTGTTTACCCAGTAACTTATATGAACAAATGTACATGTAGTATAATCGGGGTGTGTTTGCACAGTGAGTGTTTTGTTCTTCATGTGAATTAATCAGAATCTGTTATTTACATGCTTACTGGCAAAGGCAACATAAAGGTTGAGAATGTAAGGAAATACACTGCAGACTGTAGTGACGCTGACGTGAAATCAGTTACCACACAGTAAGAGCCCTTGTGGACTTTGGCTCCCGAGTGGCGCAGCAGGCTGTATCATAACCGGCCGTGATTGGGAGTCCCATAGGGCGGCGCACAATTGGCCCAGGATGCATCTCCCCCGATTTTAGTTGTGTTACCACTCAAAGGTACCCAAAAGCTCACAGCAATGGTCGAGAATGATGCTGTTGTAATAGCAATGGAAGGGCTGCTGGCCTCCCCTCTGCCAGTGTAAGAGCGTTGTCTTGACACAGCTCCAGTCCATTCAATTATAGACTTGCTTAGCGCACTGTTATACAACTATTAGTACAAATCTGTTACATTGTTTCTGTAAAAACGGCTAGCTGGAGCTCGTCTGAGCATTCGGCTGTGAATGCCCTCACCCGCTAGCTCACCCGCTACCTCACCCGCTAGCCTGCTCACCTGCTGATAGTTCAGATTGTGACTCGCTACAGGCTGTCTGGATAGAACAAGGCAGATGTGCCCACATCCAGAATTGTATTGGCTCTTGGTCAGTACCGCACATAGAACAAGTGATCTTTGTGATACACATCAACACAAACATATGTACTGTATTTAAACATTTCTTTGGAGAGAGAGAGAGAGAAACTAATTACTCTGACGGGCTAGATTTATGGCCCACTCTCTCCCGACTGGTGGAGATCTTGTCTTATCTGCCCTGGTGACAGCAGGTCGTAAATTATTCTGCACATGCTCAAGCTCCAAGAACGTCGCTGAAACTTCTATTATGTTCTAGAACTCACCATGGCATAGCACTAGCGCGAACTGGGTGATTATGCAACTTCAGGCACTTTGGCCGTGCAAACGTTRAGAAATTKAAACTTATTCAAACACCATGTTACCAGTATTGTACTTGTCTTTGATTTGTCTAGAAACTATATCTGATAATGGCTGCGATCGTACTATTCAGGAATTTATATATTTTTGTCAATTTTCCCAGATAGCCATACACAAATGTAATTTCCATCACGTCATTAAACATCAATTTTAGTTGAAAATGAAATATCATACAATTGATTTATAACGGATTTCTTATACATTTGTACATGAACTTGTATTGAATATTATTTAAAGTGATTTATAAGGTTTCCCTAATATGAATAATTCAACATGACGCCTGAATGTATAAACTTGCCTTGGTGACAGCTGAAAACATTTATTTATCATGAAAATTAATATATTTCCATCCAACCTTTGTGGGATTATATCCAGCACAGGTGTGGAGGGTCACCTGCTGTGAGAATCACCATAGTGAACTGCCTGGATTTCACTGGTGTATTTACACAGGTAGTTCTCTGCAAAGTCAATATGCACAATGATCTCCTCTTTCCCCAGATTCTGTTAATTCTCTCAGTTTGGAGTATTGGTGTCGAATGTTGTACACGTGTTTCCCCAACTTCTCTTTCAATCCTTTTGGAGAAGTCCTCCAATAGAATCTACAGTGTGCCACGTACCTTTTCTTTTACAGTGAACTTCTCCATGTTTCCCTCTTGGTTTTTCTTCTCTCTCTCTCTTCAGCTTTGTTTTTCCACTCAAACCACCATGTCTGCTCACCAGCATCAAAGTCAGATGTTTTTTGCTTGACAAAGTCAGAAGCTCTTTTGCTTGACAAAGGGAGCACTCTCTATACATGCACTCTTTCTTCAGGTTCTCACAGCTCAAAGACTCAATAACTTTTTCAATGTTGCTGCAGCTGATCACTTTGTGATGCTGTAGTTTGTCCGCCATGAACTGGAGGTCGGCGTGGGTTATGCAGAGACACGTGTCCCTATCCTGGACTGTTGGCTTGACAACCCAAAAAGGACGTCTTTTTCATAATTCACCGGAGGAAATTTGAATTTCTGAATATTCCCTCTTAAACTTCTGATAAAGGTTCTGAATTGTGCCATTTAAGAAGCGCTTCTGCTTTTTCTTCTTGTTCCTCGTTAGTGTGTCCTTTTTCCCTGTTGTTGCTCTACTGTTGGCATCACGTTGATAGAATCTAGTGATCGTCTCTTCTGTGGCTGTGCTAATTCTGTTACAATGATTTTTCCTGGAGTAGTGAAGACTTGATCTGTTTTCATTTGCCCTCATTGCTTTTGCTGAAAATCCAAATTCTCTGTTTGCGGCTTTGACCAGGCCATACTTTCTCAGGATGTTGCCTCTGAGCATTTTTGAAGACACTTATTTGTCTTTGGCACTGCACATTTTTTTTTATACTTTTGTTTTAACTCTGCAATGATGGCATTTTGAAACAATAAAATCCTTCTCAAGTTCTTCGGAGTTCCCTTCATTTGCTGTTTTGTCTTTTTCTTTGGGGAATCTTGTCTCTCCATTTTGTTCATCAGTCGATCATACCTTTTTTTGTATTTCTCAGCTTTCCGTAAAGCATTATCAAGTTTGACATATTGTCATACTAAGATCTCTGTATGCTTTTGAGCGACCTCTTCCAACCTTTTTCCTTCCAGCAAGTATTCGACTTCTCATTCATGTTGCAGACAATMAYGAAGGGGTATCAGGGTGTGCATCAGGGTCAGGTAAGTTAGGGGCAGGTATGTTAGCCTCATGTTCTGGCTGCAAGTCATCTGGTGACTGAGGTGGTGTGTTGCCTGATAGGTAGGTCTCCATTGCAACTGTTCTCTTTAAAGTCTGTCTTCTATTCCGTTGGTTACATTTTCATCTCTTGTTTCTTTGTTCTCGCTTTGTAAGCTCAGAGATAGATTTCACTTCTGCCTTCTCTTTTTTTCTTCTAGTATCTCTCCCTGTCTTTTTGCAGATGTTCCTGGTATCGTATAGGATAATGTTTTATTTTGTTTCTATATGTCTGTGACCTCTGTGCTGTTTTATGTGGCATCTTCTAAAACTAAAGACAAATACTACTTAGTTTTCAACCTTGGAGCATTTTCTAGATTCAATTCATTTGAAACATGATTAAATAAGCCTAAAGTTTTAAAAAAGTTTAGTAAAAACAAATAAGATAATGGATTTGTGTCATTTCCACCACTGTCATTTCCACCACACTTAAGTTTGTGATGGAAATGACTGATGGAAATGACATTTCTACAGTTTCTGGAGAAAATTGACAGACAGCTTAGCATGCTTTGATTAGTATTACAGCTAGCATATCGTTTACCTTAAAATACATAAAATATTTTCAAAAATCAAAAGTTCTACCACAAATTAAAGAAATGATAGCCTGTTTGGAAATGACTGACAATTAAAATATTCTCTACACAAGCAATATTTATATTGATTTTTCTTCAACTTCTGGACATCACATCTGGAACAACTGTCCACTGCAGCCATGTGCTTCAGTGTCACAATATGTTTCCATGGTAACTAAATTAACATTCTCTTGAAAAAACTTTATTAATGAGGAATTTGTCCTCAGTGGTGGAAATGACATCACTCCCAAAGGACATATCTGAAAAGTAGCTAAAATACTTGATAGAGAGGTGTTTTAAAAAAGTATGGGGTGATTCCAGTGTGAACTTAACATACAAATATTTGTATTTGTTTAATTTTTTTAAATAAACTCCCCAAAATTGACTCGAGGACATGGAAGTGCCCGTAGTTGCATAATCACTGTAGCGATTGTCGTCTGGAGAAGGAGAAGAGGACCACGGTGCAGCGTGGTAAGTATTCATAAATACGTTTCTTTAATAAATATGAACACTAACAAAACAACAACACGACAAACGAACAGTTCTGAAAGGTGACGACAAAACACTAAACAGAAAATATTCACCCACAACTCAAAGTGGGAAAACAGGCTACCTAAATATGGTTCTCAATCAGAGACAACGATAGACAGCTGCCTCTGATTGAGAACCACACACACACACACACAAAGAAATAGACAACATAGAACACCAGACATAGAATGCCCACCCAAACTCACGCCCTGACCAACCAAAATAGAGACATAAAAAGGATCTCTATGGTCAGGGCGTGGTCTCTTATACACATCTAGATGTGTATAAGAGACAGCTCCATGACCAACCAAAATAGAGACATAAAAAGGATCTCTATGGTCAGGGCGTGATAATCACTCAACTATGAATGCGCAGTGGTAGCATGTACATCAACTACATGCAATGACAATCTCTAAACGAGCATATGGTGCATAAATAATCATGCAATTAAGGCAATGCTGGCATAGACAATATAAACAATATGCAGATGTCTGAAATATACACAAACATTAGATGCATGTTACAAACAGGCAGTGATGGAAAAGGTACCCAATTGTCATACTTGAGTAAAAGGTGATACCTCAAGTAAAAGTGAAAGTCACCCAGTAAAATACTACTTGAGTAAAGGTCTAAAACTATTTGCTTTTAAATGCACTTAGTGGTGCGTTCGTAAATTCACTCTGGCTATCTACACCGATTTTAGAGCACTCTCGTCTGTGTATCAGAGCGCAGAATAAATTATGAATTTACAAACGCGCAACACCCGGTGATTATGACCAGTGTCAGTAAACGTAGGCAAAAAAAACGTCATTAAATCGTTGCCAGCAGCACAGCTATAGACACCAACGCTGTAGACAACATGAAAACAGCCTAAAAGCCACTTCTGCTAGGGCGAGTAAAATAGTCAGAGTGAGGTCTCTCATTTGTGTCTGGAAGTAGCTAGCAAGCTAGCCAATTTAGCCAGGGCACTTGACTGCCGTCGTGAGGTCAGAACGCTCGGATCAACTCCTCAAGCGCTCTGAATTTATGAATGGACAACCTGACAACAAATTGACAATCTGAGAATTTAAGAATTCCCAGAGCGCACTCTGAGTGCCTAGTGGTTAGAGAGTTGGGCCAGTAACCGAAAGGTTGCTGGGTGGAATCCCCGAGCTGACGAGGGGYAAAAAATCTGTCGTTCTACCCCTGAGCAAGGCAGTTAACCCACTGTTCTCTGGGCGACGTGGATGTCGATTATGGCATCCCCACCCCGCACCTCTCTGATTCAGAGGTGTTGGGTTAAATGCGGAGGATGCATTCAGTTGTACAACTGACTAAGTATCCTAATTTGCCAACATATCAAAAGTAAATGTAATTGCAAAAATATACTTCACTATCAAAAGTATAGATTATCTCAAATTCCTGATATTAAACAAACCAGACTGCACAATTATCTTGTTTTTTATTTATTTATGGATGGCCAGGGGCACACTCCAACACTCATACATCATTTACAAACAAAGCATTTGTGTTTAGTGAGTCCGCCAGATCAGAGGCAGCAAGGATGASCAGAGATMTTCTCTTTCATTAGTGCCTGAATTTGACYATTTTCCTGTCCTATTAAACATTCAAAATGTAARGAGTACTCTTGTGTGTCAGGGTATGGAGTAAAAAGTACATTATTTACTTTAGGAATGRAGTGAAGTAAAAGTTGTCAAAAATATAAATAGTAAAGTAAAGTACAGATGCCCCCAAAAACMACWTAAGTAGTACTTTTAAGTATTTTTTACTTACAGTGATGCAGTTGTTGACGTTTAAGATGAGGAAGGACGATTTATTTTTCTCATGAGCATGTCCTTATTTCTATTACAGCATATTGGATGACTGTCATTCATATTCCATTCACCCAGTTCAATGCAACATCGATAGGTTTAGGCTACTACATGATACCATAATTTGCAATCGGACACTCCTAATTGGTGGAAACCAGGAGGCTGTGATAGACACCTGAAAAGGGAAGAAATCACCGTAACTGGGAAAGTCAGGTGCACGCGCATGGCCTTTTTTAACAGTTTGAAAGTTACATTATTTCATATCAAGTATGTGTGGCACTATTTTTCAAATCAGATGTTTTGTTTCATTTAATTTTGGCGGGGGATGTTTTGTTTTATTGTCAGAGAGAACAGACAATAGCATACATTCATTGTCAGTTATTCATATTATAAATCATGTGTCTCTCTACCATGTCTGTCTTTCCTTTTCATTTAGGCAGCAAGTAATCGATAGCTCKCATGACATACATTTGTTTTTGCCCACAGTCTCATGAGGTTACTCTAGACCCGGTTTAACAGTAGGCAATAAGCAGTTCCCGTTGAGAGCCGTTCAACCCGCTAACTGAACTGCCAATCCTAACCTGTCCTCTCTCTCACCAGGCAGATTGGAATCYCCGGTAATATGCGACAGCTGTCAGCATGGAATTGACAGAGCTGGGAAGCGATAAACCCATACGTTTTAGGTCACCCAAATGCTCAACAGACTGAAAATCATCTGCTCACTTGTGTCAAATCATGTATTATTAGAACAATGGATGCCACGAAGGGGAAGGTTTGAGCATCTCTATTGGGAGTCAAGCAAGTCCTGCAGATGTCTCAAGATTATAAAGGCGATTTTAGTTCAGTGTTAGGCTACTCTTTTCCTTAAAGCATTTCCTCATGGTAAGTGTTTATTTTCATTACTCTAGGATTTTGGATGCAGTCACTGCTCACTGTGTGCTCTGCAGTTGCTTTGCAAAGATTGCCATCTGTTGGTGCAAAGGGAATATTTAAATTCCAGTTTGGTTTTTATAGAAAAATAAGATGAAGAAACTCAATTGATTCATTGTGAAATGTATTCTTTGTTCTCCAGAAATAGGCCTACAGTTATTCCACGAGATATGTTCACGCAGACTAGAAAAATAACACCTTTTACATGAAATACACCAAAGATGCATGTGTGTGCACCATAAATCATAGCCCAGTGTAATTTAACCATCATGTATCCCAGTCTTCCTGGGTTAAATGGTACAATAGCATGTCCATTACCTAAAAGCTGCCTTGTATTAAATGGTGCAGTGTAAAGCGTGCGTACTGGCGGCAGAGAAGTCAGGCGCAGGAGAGCAAAGACTGTGTTACAACGGTGCAGTTTAATAATAAAATCACCGTGAACAAAAAACAATAAATATATACAATGGGACAAAAACCCTTCGCACGCCAGACATAACGTGCACAAACACTACAACAAACAATTCCGGACAAGGACATGGGTTAAATACACAACATGTAATTATGGAATTGGAACCAGGTGTGTGGGAAGACAAGACAAAACAAATGGAAAATGAAAGGTGGATCGGCGATGGCTAGAAGGCCGGCGATGCCGACCGCCGAACGCCGCCCGAACAAGGAGAGGGACCGACTTCGGCGGAAGTCGTGACAGTGCAGTATTTATACCTATGTGATTTAAAAGTTACTTTTATCTGCAGTTACATTATGTCCTCAAAGTCACGCCACTCCTAGAAACAGTGTTATTATATTGATCTAATATATACATTTTTTTTATATTTAACCTTTATTTAACCAGGCAAGTCAGTTAAGAACAAATTCTTATTTACAATGACGGCCTACTCCGGCCAAAACCCGTCGATGCTGGGCCAATTGTGTGCCACCCTATGGGACTCCCAATCACGGCCGGATGTGACACGGCCTGGATTCGAACCAGGTACTATAGTGATGCCTCTTGCACTGAGATGCAGTGTATTTCATTGCATTTCAATGTGTTTCAATGTATTTCTGTGAAGGAAGATGCAGGACACATCACTTGTAGTCACACACACACACACACACACACAATGTGGTCATAACTCCTTGTCACGTCTGCTCCCGCTCTTCCCTCCCCCTGGCGCTTGAGGGCGCCAGAATGCCTTGCATTACTCACTCCTGCCATCCATCACGTACACCTGCTTTTCCTTGTCACGCGCATCAGCGTTATTGGACTCACCTGGACTCTATTATCACCTGTTCATTTCCTCCCCTATATGTGTCAGTTCCCCAGCTCTGTTCCCTGCTTCTGCATTGATTGTTTTTTCTGTTTGCTAAGCAGTTTATGTCTCGTTCTATGTCCGTTATTTTATTAAATGTTACTCCCCGTACCTGCTTCGTCTCTCCAGCGTCATCCTTGTGATAGATCGTGACACTCCTGTCATATGAAAAAATTAGAGCAAGGTTCGTTGAGATTTTATGTTATGAATGGGCAAATAGAAACTTTGAGACACTATTATTCAAAATCTAACTGCGTATTTTATTTAGCATTATGTTTGCAGACTATGATTGAATTACAGTATTTTGGAAATACTTCAGAGGGAACCATTTGAAATAACTGTATTTCTTTATCTCTCTAAAATATGATTATGAAATAGCCTATCCTAAACGTCCTTAGCTCTTCGTCATCTGACGTAGCCTACATTCTGTGTTGGATGTAGATATTTTTTATTTTCTGAAGAATATCTCAAATAAAATGTAATAATGGCAAAAATAGAAGCCAAGCTTGTTATGTAATTGTGGACCGCTGAGGATGCTGCCTGCGCCGGCGAGATGAGAAAGCAGGTGGATAATGTGCGAAGCCATGTGAGAAATCGGTGCTTGTATACACGCTGACGGAGATGGCTAATTATCTTTACATTTGAAGAAGAATAGCATGTGAAAAGGAAATTACGAGGAAACAACTGAAAGGTCTGTTACGCGCGCCAAACGCCGACGCTGCGTAAAAACGGAGGAAACGTTACCGTTATTCGGATGCAAAAACAATAACAGCCTAGCCTACATGTTATTGTGCACGACTGCCGTTCTTTAGCGGGAAATAAAGTAAAAGTCTTTGTGTAGTAATTGTCATCATGACGGGCTTTCATGMTTAAATGGTCGTGGTCGCCTTGTGTTCGTTCTTCCCAACTCCTCAATCGTAATGGCTGCTCTTTATCAGGGCACTAACGTGTCCTCTCCAGATACATTTCTGGTCCTGAAAGACATGCGGGAGGTTAAGGAGGACACTACTCTAGACGAGAAGCTCTTCCCACTGGCCAGTGAGAAAGGTGAGTTGTTACAGGCTTTTGGGTCGATTTTTTTTTTTTTCAATCCCAACATTTTGTAGAGGACATGGCATTGGCTAAACATGTTATGTATTACATAGAACACTGGTGTATTTAATAGTTTTAATACATTTAATAGTTTTAGGCCTCCCATAATCAATTATATTCAGTACAATCAATCAAATAAGAACCATTATGTTATTGATAGCGGTAGTAAATCATCTGTTGCAAATAGCATAATAATAACGGTGTCACTTTACGACAGTGTCATCTAAGGCGCTCTAATAGCATAATAATAACGGTAATAATATCTAACAACACCTTCTAACACCTACTAGTTTACTAACAACACCTTCTAACACCTACTAGTTTACTAACACCTTAACGACCAGTTCTAACAACCGTACTAGTTTTACTAAACAACACCCGTCTCTTCTAACACCTACTAGTTTACTAACAACACTTCTAACACTCTTAGTTTCTAACAACACCTTCTAACACTACTAGTTAACCAACAACACCTATACACTTCTAACACCTACTAGTTTACAACAACACCTTCTAACACCTACTAGTTTACAACAACACCTTCTAACACCTACTAGTTTACCAACAACACCTTCTAACACCTACTAGTTTACTAACAACACCTTCTAACATCTACTAGTTTACCAACAACACCTTCTACAAACCTACTAGTTTACTAACAAACACCTTCTAACATCGAGTAGTTTACTAAAACAACACCTTCTAACACCTACTAGTTTTACCAACAACACCTAACACCTACTAGTTTACTAAACACCTTCTAAACACTCTACTAAGTTTACTAACAACACCTTCTAACACCTACTAGTTTTACTAACAAACATTTCTAACACCTACTAGTTTACTAACAACACTTTCTAACACCTACTAGTTTCCAACACACCCTTCTAACACCTATTAGTTTACTAACAACACTTCTAACCCTACTAGTTTACTCACACCTTCTACACACCTACTAGTTTACTAACAACACCTTCTAACACCTACTAGTTACTAACAACACCTTCTAACACCTACTAGTTTACATAACAACACCTTCTAACACCTACTAGTTTACTAACAACACCGTTCTAACACACTACTAGTTTTACTAAAACACCTTCTA
>NW_019942706.1:299598-304611 GCF_002910315.2 Salvelinus sp. IW2-2015 | reverse complement strand
CACCTAACACCTACTAGTTTACTAACAACACCTTCTAACACCTACTAGTTTACTAACAACACCTTCTAACACCTACTAGTTTACTAACAACACCTCTTATCTCCTCTTACCCCTCTCCTTTCCTTTCCTTTCTTCCTTCTCTCCTCCTCCCCCTCTCCTATCCTATTCCTTCTCTCCTTTCCACTCCCCCCTGTCATAGATGAATCAGAATCATTAGTTAGGTAACATAGATAAATAAGATGTTTTATTTATTTTATACTTGTCATTAGAATGTCTTCTTTTAGACTATACTGTTGGCGGTTGCATTTTCCTTTCTCCTCTACGGAAAATGTCACGTGGGGCCCAGAGAGGGGAGAGGTCAGGCTTGTCTTTTACATGTCTGGTAATATGCAGAATATCAGAAAGGGAGAAGTCAGGTTTGAACATTGTCTTGCATATGTGAATATATCTGTGAAACAATGTGAAGGGCTCCACTATGTCTGTATGCCAGTCATACCCTCCTTTTCCCATTGGGGGGGAGGAGTATGGCAGTGTCTGGAACCATTATACCACCCCTCTGATGTTGAACTTATCTTTCATAGTATATGACCTAGAGGTTCACTCCCCTTAGTGAGCTTCTCCAGGAGTGGGGAGAAGAGGGGGTGTATTTGAGATGGGAGTATCTAGAATTGACAATTGATATATGCCATTGGATGAGGTAATGTTTTGATAATATGAAGTACCAAGAACGAGAAGTAGAACCTAGTCTAAGAGACTAAACTGAACGATAATTCATAGCTAATGCTATCTGGCTATGGGATACTCCTCTCTCAAGTAAAAGTCTTTCTTTGTGAAGTTCCTAAGATCTGTGGTTCGTCATGTGAGTTGAGAGGGGTGTATCTTAGCTATAAAATATACTAAGAATTGTTTTGTAAGCACTCTCAGAGAATTCATTTATAAACACTGAATTGATCTGAGAGTCAAAGGGCTATGGTGAAGCTCATATAATTAAAGATGGACTTTAAAATATAACTCTGACTTGTGTGTGGTTTTGTAACTCTCATATTTTAGTAATCAACAGGAAATTACCACGACACCTCTCCACTCCTCTTCCCCCTTTCCTCTCCTCTCATCCCCCTTCCTTTACGCTCATCTCCTCTTCCCCTCTCCTTTCTTCTCCTCTCATCTTCCCCCTATCCTTTACACTCCCTCCTCCCCTCTCTTCTCCATGGTCCAGGAATGACTATGAGGAGTTAAGCTAAGCAGTGGTAAGATGTTTTTGCTAAGGACCTCCTGGCCCAGGCAGTACTGTAACTCCAGGGAGTGCGAGGTCATCTAACACACCAACGAAGTCACGGTGGACAAGAGGGCCTGATGGAGAACGCCATCGAACCTCAGCGACTCAAACTAGCCATCAAGTACAACCAGAAGAGATGAGGCTGAAATACTAGCATCAAGTACAACCAGAAAGAGATGAGGCTGGAAACTACTGAGCCATCACAGTCAACCCAGAACGAGATGAGGCTGAAACTAACTGGCCATCAATACAACCAGAAAGAGATGAGCGAAACTACTGGCCATAAGTACAACCAGAAAAGATGAGGCTGAAACTAACTGGCATCAAGTACAACCAGAACGAGATGAGGCTGAAACTAACTGGCCATCAAGTACACACCAGAAAGAGATGAGAGCTGAAACTAAACTAGCATCAAGTACAACCAGAAAGAGATGAGGCTGAAACTAACTGGCCATCAAGTACAACCAGAAACGAGATGAGGCTGAAAACTAACTGGCCATTCAAGTACAAACCAGAACGAAGATGAGCTGAAAACCTAAGCCTGGCCCATCAAGTACAACCAGAAGAGATGAGGCTGAAAACTAACTAGCCATCAAGTACAACCAGAAAGAGATGAGGTGAAACAACTGGCCATCAAGTACAACCAGAAGAGAATGAGCGCTGAAACTAACTGGGCCATCAAGATACAACCAGAAAGAGATGAGGCTGAAAACTAACTGGCCATCAAGTACAACCAGAACGAGATGAGGCTAAACTAACTGGCCATCAAGTACAAACAGGAAAGAGATGAGCTGAAACTAACTGGCCATCAGTACAACCAGAACGAGATGAGGCTTGAAAACTAACTGGCCATCAAGTACAACCAGAAAGAGATGAGGCTTTTGAAACTAACTGGCCATCAAGTACAACAGAAAGAGATGAGGCTGAAACTAACTGGCCATCAAGTACAAACAGAAAGAGATGAGGCTGAAACTAACTGGCCATCAAGTACAACCAGAAAGAGATGAGGCTGAAACCTAAACTGGCCTAATCAAGTACAACCAGAAAGAGATGAGGCTGAAACTAACTAGCCATCAAGTAACAACAGAAAAGAGATGAGGCGAAACATAACTAGCCATCAAGTACAACCAGAAAGCGATGAAGGCCTGAAACTAAACGTGGCCATCAAGTACAATCCTAGAAAGAGATGAAGGCTGGAAACTAACTGGCATCAAGTACAACCAGAAAGAGATTGAGCTGGAAATAACTAGGCCATCAGTACCAAACCAGAAAGAGATGAGGCTGAAACTAACTGGCCATCAAGTACAACCAGAACGAGGTGAGGCTGAAACTAACTGGCCATCAAGTACAACCAGAACGAGGTGAGGCTGAAACTAACTGGCCATCAAGTACAACCAGAAAGAGGATTTCCTGTGCCTTATTCGTCCAGCTTTCGTTCTGCGGAGCACGCAAGGTTGTTTGCACTTCCTTGTGCAATCCACGCCATTGCTTCTGTTTGGGACAGGTAGTGTGTGTTGTATCTGTTCATTACAGCCATATAAATCAGGTGAATGTGGGACACACACACACAGGGATAATACTTCTAAATCCCACCTCGCTGGAGTGCAGAGATTCCACACATAAATCCTGTAGTTTCTGTTTTTCAGACTTATCATTTTTCCCAGGAGCCTCTCTGTGGGATAATTTACGTTCCGTGTTCAATCTTGAAGTCATTGTGAAATGTCAGAAATTAGAACATTCCGGGGGTGAACACAAAATTCCTTTCCCGTTCCTCTGTTCATGTCTCTGTATGGTGGTTGTTACTTCCTGCCCTCCCGGACGTGAAGACTCTATGGTACTTTCCCTATACTCTGTTTAGTGACACTAAATTCCTTCCTGAACCTCTAGGTATGGTGTGGTCGGACGTGAAGCGTCTATGGTACGAGGTCTTCCTGGATGAGGAATCAGCTGAGCTTCGTCATGAACTCCCTCTACCTGTCCACCTTCGCCCTCAAGATAGTGTCCCACAGCAAGGTGTGTGTGTGTGTGTACAGTATGTGTGTGTGTTTCTGTGTGTGTGTGTGTGTGTGTGTGTGTACAGTATGTGTGCGTGTGTGTGTGTGTATTAACGTGATCTCCTCTGCCAGTTTAAGAACGTGGGTGGAGGACACAGAGCGAGGAAGAATAAGGATGCCTTCCACCCCATCCTAACGTCCTGAGTTACCTATGACTCTTCTTCATGTACACCAACTCCATACTAGGACCACTGCAGGTACACACACACACACACACACACACACACACACACACACACACACACACCAGGCAGCACTAGCAACAGAAGGAACACAAATCACCATCATTCTATCATCACCTCACATGGAAACTATTTCCCTGGTGAACATCCTAATTGATAAAGCAAGGCTTGGTGGCAAGACCAGAATTTAAACTCTTCCAGACCTCCTCTCTGTCTTATGATTGTCTCATTCCCAGTCAGTGGATTCATTTTACCATTGTTTCTCCTCTCTGTGCTCTTGTCCTCAACACAGGGCCAAAAGTCTGCTTTGAATTGTCATCTGCGGTTCCTGTAAAAACAGCAGTTGGGTAGAGTAGATGACGTGATTTATTTCATGAGAGAAACTTTCAACCTGTCTCTCACTGTCTCAGCCTGCCAGCTACAATCACAGTTTCTCTTCACTGTGTGTATTTCCTGTGTGGCTCTGCCCAGCGTTCTCTATTTCTCTGGCTATATTTGTGGAAATACTGTAATATGGTAATTCATTATAACACGTGCAGTTGTGAATGAGTGGAGTTCTTCCTATTTCCTGTTATTATGTGAAATTGTTGTTTGTGTTTTTTCTATTGAACAGCAGAACTCTCCTGTGGATTGTCAGGGGCCTGCTAGGCTTCAGAACCTCCAAGTACGCCATGTTCTACCCACGGAGCTAGGACTGATCGGGTCTCAACCTAACCTCAAATTCAACCCAACCATGCTCTACCCCAGCAGTTATGCATGAACCACCCCTGACTCCAACCGAACCTCAACCAACCAGCTAAGACTGTTACAKATTGGATGACTTGAGACTTGATAGAAAATAAAATAACTTCAGACTTGATATAAAATAAAATAATGGACCCTCAAGTCTCGGGACTCAACTTTGACTTGAGACTGGTGACTTGAAATTATCCTGCCAGGTTTTGTAACGTTTTGTCACGCATTTTGTGGCACGGTCTCTGTGGATTACTCTCCATGCAGCCAGAGACAGTATCGCATTTGTCTAGACCGGGCCCTTGTCTAGACCGGGCACTTGTCTAGACCGGGCACTTGTCTAGACCGGGCCTTGTTCTAGGTCGGGCGCCGGGTGTTCTCTGGAGCCTGGGCCCTTGTCTAGACACGGGCACTTGTCTACGACCGGGCACTTGTCTAACCGGGCCACTTGTTCTTAGACCGGGCACTTGTCTAACCGGGCATCCTTGGTCTAGACCAGGGAACTTGTCTAGACCGGGCCCTTGTCTAGACCGTGGGCACTTGGTCTAAGACCGGGCACCTTGTCTAGAACCGGGCACTTGTCTAGCCCGGGCCGTCTGAGACCCGGGCACTTGTCCTAAACCGGGCCGTGTCTAGAACGCGGGCCCTTGTCTAGGACCCGGGCCCTTGTCTAGCCGGGCCCTTGTCTAGACCGGGCAAAACTTGTCCTAGACTGGGGCACTTGTCTAGACCGGGCACTTGTCTAGCGGGGCCCTTGTCTGACCGGGCC
>NW_019942706.1:297955-299347 GCF_002910315.2 Salvelinus sp. IW2-2015 | reverse complement strand
ACCCGGCTTGTCCTAAACCGGGCCGTGTCTAGAACCGGGCCCTTGTCTAGACGCGGCCTTTCTTGTCTAGACCGGGCCCTTGTCTAGACCGGGCCCTTGTCTAGACCGGGCACTTGTCTAGACGGGGCACGTGCGTGCGTACGCGTGTGCCATCGTGCGCATGTTGATTTTGTACACCCACATCAGACGCAATCCAGATACGCAGGTTGAAATATCAAAATAATCTCTGAACCAACTATATTAATTTAGGGACAGGTCGAAACACATGAAACATTCATGGACATTTAGCTTGCTGTTGCTAGCTAATTTGTCCTGGGATACAGTATATATATGCATTATAAGGTTTAATATTGTTCGACAGTTCTTTTCTAGTCTCTGCTTCTTATAAGAAACGGTCTGAGAGATGTGTGAGTTATTGCAGACAAAACAGGGTGTCTGTGAGTAAGCGCCTCAAGGCTAAAAGAGATTCATAGACACAGAACCCTGCAGGGGAGTGAAAGAGATAAGAGACAAGTCAGACATACCACTATAAAGCAACTTGGGGAGTGGACAATTACTGCTGAGCCCTTAGAAAACACTGGAACTATTGTCTCTCCTGCAAGTTTGTATAACTGGATATGCATGGGCTTGGTCTCATGAGAAGAAGGTGTTGACGTAGGCAGTTACATCACTAGGGGTTGACTGCAAGCATATTAAAGCAACTTTAACCTTTTTTATGTCGCAGAACTTACTGGGAAACATGCGTGCTATGTTCCCGTTGTCAACTTCTGTCTAAAATTGCATTAATAAAGGTTTTTGATTGATTTACTTAAATATATTGTCTGATTGCTGATTTCACCAATAAGCAAATGATTGACAAGGAACCTACCCCAACAGTTGAACAAGGCATTGCCTGTATAGATAAAACAACAAAAAATACTTGGCTTGAGACTGGATATGAAAGAAAACTTGTGACTCGACTAGAACGCACGGCATGGACTTGACTCGCACGGCATGGACTTGACTCGAGACTCGACCCGTTCTACTTGGGACTCGACTTGAGACTTGGACCTTTTTACTTGAGACCTGCTTGTGACTCGAATAATAGTGACTTGGTCCCGCCTCTGCTTTTTTATCTTGGCAGTGAGAAACGATTAGAGATTAAATATTGAGTTGCATCCCACGCTAGGGAAAATACTTGAAAGAGAAGATTATTTTCTCACAGAGAGCTGGCTGCGAGGAGGAGACAGTTGGTTTTAATAGTGACATCTGAGAGTGTTTCTCACTGTTCAGCGCCAGCATATCCCTGGTCAACCCCGAGCATTCAGCCCTACCAACAGCTGCCTCCACACCTGACCAATCCCAGTGCTCGATGGAGCATTCAGCCCTACCAACAGCTGCCTCCACACCTGA
>NW_019942706.1:281715-290645 GCF_002910315.2 Salvelinus sp. IW2-2015 | reverse complement strand
TCAGCCCTACCAACAGCTGCCTCCACACCTGACCAATCCCAGTGCTCGATGGAGCATTCAGCCCTACCAACAGCTGCCTCCACACCTGACCAAAGTTACCACTAACTCTATGTAGACCAAATATAACGGTTATTTATCTTCATATATACAATGTTATCATGACAAATGACAAGTTACTACTGGTCAATTAATTAAAGATGACACTCCATATGAAGAATCACCTCGTTATAATAAACTTCATTTAAAAAAATGTATTTGGTCAGATGAAAATAATAAAATATAAATAACATTTACTAATTGAAAATACTTTATATTGATTAAGGAAAACTCCACCCAAAAACTATATTTTGGCAAAATGCATCATACCGGCTGTATTTCGATATTTTGAAAGTTATATATCTTGAAAAAGTGATTAGTGACATACAAAACATTTTGGGACTATATCAACAACGGACTAATGAAACAAATACTAAAAGATCGTTTTTGAGAGGAATTTTCCTTTAAGTTCACATCTTCACTTTTTATTACAAACATTACATTTGAATGTAAGGCGACCAAACCAAGCTGACATAATGAGGAGTGCTATGTTGTATCCATTTATCGTAAAAGCTTTGGCTAATAAGTGACAGTACTAAACAGAACACCAGAATGACACCAAATCATTCCATTGGGAATAGTATATATTAAACTATTGCACTTTTCGACCCCACATAAAATACCTCCCATATCCAAAGTGAACATGGAGGATAAAGAGCAGTTAGTAAACACTGTCCTTAAAACTACAACACCCAGTCCTCAATAATGGACTTCCTGTAACCAAACCACATGTTTGATCCAAGCCAACACTCATTGTGACATCTGGTTGTTTTCAGTGGGCTTGAAACGTGAGAAAATGTTGTTTATTAAACAGGAAAAAAAGGGAACTAACTTAGGTATTAGCATATTGCAAAACATTTTCTACTGTTTCGTTCCAACTAGTACTCTCTATCTTCCTCTCCTCCTTCAATTATTACACTCACATCTTCACATTGTGCTCAAAACAGGTCCAGCTCAGAGGAGAGAAAAACAACATGGAAAAAGAATAGAAAGAGAAACAAACAGCCAATCACAGCCTGAGCTCTGTAGACTAGTCCTGTGGTGACGGATGAGAGGTGATGAGGGGCGGAGCCAGGGCATGCTGGGCGGAGACTAATACGAACAACGTTACATGGTGTGGGGGGGGGGGGGGTGGAGACTCAGGCAGCATGTAGCTGATCTCAGCAGCGTTTGGTCTTCAGTACATTGAGGCCCCTCTGGTTCTTGGCCTTGAAGGCCATAACGAAGTGATGTGGGGCGATCTTCCCCTTTCCATCCTCGTCCGCTGAGCCCATGAAGATGTAGTTGAGGCCTAGTGGGATCACAAAGAAAGAGGCTGAATGCAGTGAACGGCAGGGACATTCAGGAAGGTAGCACATCAGGGTCTCCTCAGGTATCCTAGTGGTTAGAGTGTTGGGCCAGTAACCGAAAGGTTGCTGGGTGGAATCCCTGAGCTGACAAGATACAAATCTGTTGTTCTGCCCCTGAGCAAGGCCGTTAACCCAGTGTTCCCCGGGCGCGGAGGATGTCAATTAAGGCAGCCCCCCTGCACCTCTCTGATTCAGAGGGGTTGGGTTAAATGCAGAAGACACATTTCAGTTGAAGGCATTCAGTTGTACAAATGACTAGGTATCCCCCTTTATCRTCTGGGTTCCATATACAGTGTGTTTATAAACATATACTGTTTGTGGGTTTATATTCAAGTTATGGATCAACGGCTGAGGGAAGGTACTGATCTTTTTCGACAGTGACTTTTGCCGCTTACCTCAGACTTTGGTCAAACTCCTTCAGATGAGCTTGAAGGTGGAATACAGCAATGGAGGCAAACTCAGAGCCATACACAAGATAGTCTGTGGAAACACCTGCAACTGGGGTCTAGCGTTCCTATCACAGGAGGTTGGTGGCACTTTATTTGGGGAGGACGGGCTCGTGGTAATGGCTGGAGTGGAATCAGTGGAATGGTATCAAATACTTCAAACATGGTTTCCATGGTTTCCATGTGTTTGATGCCATTCCATTTGCTTCATTCCAGACATTATTATGAGCCGTCCTCCCCTCAGCAGCCTCCACTGGTTCTTAATTATCTTGTATATGTGGGACACTCCTCTGTTACATGCATTTTTCACACTCAGTGCCACACTTCAAAGTCACGTGAAACTGTGTCAGTATTACTAATTTATAGAATTTGAACTGAAAGAAAAACACATTGYCTCGATGGTGCTATTCATTAGAATAGAGAAAATACATAAAAAATMTGCAACTTGTATCTACAGGCCACATTATGGTTCTTTCATTATTTACCTTAACTGGCGTTAGTGTGTAATCCTAACCTTTAACTTTTAGGTCTTAACTGTATGCCAAATAACCTACACGCCAATCACCAAATGCTTTTGGGAACAGGCAGAAAAGAAAGTTTARATCGATCCACAGAGGCAAAAAGGGACAATGTCGGAGTTTAATTCAATAAGAGGAAAAGCTGTGAAATGGAGAGTTGAAAATAAAGACAAAAGAAGGCCAGAAAAGTCATGTTTGGGAATTATTTGGTGAAGTGGTAAAAGATTATTATAGCACTATGTTATGTGTGATGATGCGAYGCGCTGTACAAATTCCACAGTCACAAGACAGGAACTTCAAACAGGCCTTTGGCACATCAAGGCAACTGTAGCCTACAGTTCAGATGGGTTGAATGGAAACTGAAGTCTGGACACTGACTGTAGGTCTATAACCTCTCACATAGCCTTCATATTAACTCCTGCAGAATTAAGCAAATTATACACCAATTGTAGGCAACATTTTGTCTCAGGAACAGGAGTGGAGAAATAGGATTTCTTTCTTTCCAGCATCTTGATAGAATGAGAATGCTCAGTTAGATACTGTCTTGTAGAGGTGCTGTCTTTATCAGCATCATAACAGCTGATAGTATTTCAACCACAGTTAGATACTGTCTGTAGAGGTGCTGTCTTTATCAGCATCATAACCGCTGATATATTTCAACCACAGTTAGATACTGTCTGTAGAGTGCTTCTTTTATCAGCATCATAACAGCTATAGTATTTCAACCACAGTTAGATACTGTCTGTAGAGGTGCTGTCTTTATCAGCATCATAACAGCTGATAGTATTTCAACCACAGTTAGATACTCTCTGTAGAGGTGCTGTCTTTATCAGCATCATAACCGCTGATAGTATTTCAACCACAGTTAAAAGTATTTCAACTGAAATCTTATCAGGAACATGTTGGGTCGTTTCCACAGCTTTCTATTTCCTGACAACTGGTCAAACTGATGTCATTTCCTGTTTTTTTGTTGTTGTTGTTGAGATATTGCATTTTCTCCCCGGTCCCTAAACGTCATTGCTACGAGAAAGAAGCAGAGACGACAGAAAAAACGTTACCAATGTCAACTAGATTGAAGCATTCATTCAATCGATTTGTGACATTATTTTGGTGAGCGAGAGTTTATTTAGTCTTCTAGGGCAACATGTAACGACAGAAAAGAGGCGCAATGTATCGAATTATAAACAACTCGACTAATAAAAACCAAAATGTCTGAAATTATAAGCAGAAACCTGTGTTTATGAGGCAAAAAAATCATCTTCTCTGACTGTAGCCTACAGCACGTTTTCTGTATTAGTTAGGTTAGGGGCGGGTGTGGGCCTCAGATTTGACACTTTATCTCATGTAGTCGGGCAGTTGCGGATAGGTTATTACCAATTGCGGGTCGGTGCGGGTGAACAAACAGCTGACCCGCACACCATAATGCATATCATGGTGAATGTCTATCATGGACTAATACCTGGTGCTATCATGCATATCATGGTGAATGTCTATCATGGACTAATACCTGGTGCTATCATGCATATCATGGTGAATGTCTATCATGGACTAATACCTGGTGCTATCATGCATATCATGGTGAATGTCTGTTACTAAACCAAGCCAAACTGATGAATATATCCAGGGGAGAGTGAGCCCCAGAGTCCCCTAGTAGTGGTCCACATAGCTCTGGTCCTGGGCTTTACGGGCAGTTCGAGCCTTCTTCAAGCCCATAGACAATATAAAACCGCTTGAGCAGCACATAACGCCCTGGACCAGAGCTGTGGCTCGTTGTTGTACTACTACTCACCTCGTCTGATGAACGGACACTTCTTGCAGAGGACGATGATCTTGGTGCTCATGGTTTTGCCGGCCTGCTGGATGGCCAGGTTGCTTTCTTTGTAGACGTTGATGATGGAGATGGTGGCGTACACGCTGCCTCCTCGCACCGCCGCCGTGATGACAGTTCCTGTTATCACTGTCACAGAACCACAGGGAGTTTAGAGGGCTGGGATTGGTGTGCTGAACAGAACCACAGGGAGTTTAGAGGGCTGGGATTGGTGTGCTGAACATAACCACAGGGAGTTNGAGGGCTGGGATTGGTGTGCTGAACAGAACCACAGGGAGTTTCGAGGGCTGGGATTGGTGTGCTGAACAGAACCACAGGGAGTTTAGAGGACTGGGATTGGTGTGCTGAACAGAACCACAGGCGCTCAACAAAACCCGCTTTCGATTTATAGTCTGAAAACTGTGTTATCGTCATGAAACGGTGGAGCATAACTCGACAATATTAAGTCGTAGGATCAAGATTGAATATCTTTCAATACGAATACTGTGAGGCTGGGACGTTTTCAGCCATGGAAGCCTTCATCAAAATGTACTGGTTGAATAGAACATAATGAAAACCATGTGTAAACAYGAAGTAAAAGACGTGTCAGTCGAGTTGTCTGTTAGGTCCTTTTGTGTCTAGCCTAGTCATTCGAACGTGTGATGTAACGCTCTTGGCTTGATATGACTGCAGACTGTCTGCCAATGTATTATACAAGAACATTTTCCACCAACACCACATTACTGGGATTCACTGACAGCCAGTGAGCCAGAACCCTTTTCCATGCAAATCTGACCTAATCTCCCTGAGAAAAAAGCATGACTAAAATACCTGTCTCATTCCATCAACATCTGTTCAGAGAAAAAAATAACGAAAAGAGGTAGTCTAAAGGACGGAGCAGCAAACGGAGGTCATGGAGTATGTTGGRTGAATCAACACTTTCTGTTAGCAACACTTTTCCTTCAGTCAGGCTCTGTTTACTCTGTGAGAAGAGAACTGTGTCTGTCCCACGCAAATTCACTGCCCTCTCAGAAAACACTCAAGGAAGCTTCTGTGACGCGCTGAAACAACCCAGAAGGCCAAGGGTAGTGTGTCATGATGGAGGGGGCCATGACAACATGGGTTTGTTGTGGGAGGGATGGTTCATATGGACTGGGATTAATGTTGGGAGGATTTTCTGTCACCCCCATTGCTGCTACCCTCTGTTTATTATGTATGRATAGTCACCTCACCCCTGCCACCCCTGCCTACAAATGGCCTCGACTAACCTGGAACCCCGCATATTGACTCGGTACCGGTTCCCCCTGTATACAGCCTCGTTATTGTTATTTTATCGTGTTACTTTTTATTATTTTTTACTTTAGTTTTTTTGGTAAATATTTTCTTAATTTTTCTTGAACTGCACTGAGGGTTAAGGGCTTGTAAGTAAGCATTTCACGGTAAGGTCTACACTATTACACGCATGTGACAAATAAAGTTTGGATTTGATTTTAACTGACACACAACACACAGCACACACACACCAACACACACACACACACACACACACCCAATGTACACACTGTTGACCTGTTGTTGTTTGTTCCTGTAGCTAAGTATTTGTGACAGTAGTACTGGCAGCTTTAGGTATGGCAGCCATAGTAATAGATGTACCATTAGCTGTGGGAAAATAGTATTTATCCTACCGAAGTCACTGGTACAGTAGTTGCTCTCAACGGTTCCACTTCTTTTGCATTTCTGCTGGCACAGAGCTACAGAGTACTTCAGAGCTGGGGGAGACATGGAAAAAAAAAGAGAACACAGTCCCTTAATTCACATTCTTCCACATTCAGGTGATGCTAGCAGGTAGGATTTGGGTTGATTTTATTTCACCTCGAGACAATTCAGGGAATGCATTGAAATCAAACATAGGCTAATTAAATAGGATAAACACGTCCGATTGAAAACTGTAAGTAACTTAGAATCCTACCAGTGGAGGCTCCTCAGAGGAGGAAAGGGAGGACCATCTTCCTCAGTGAATTTCAGAAAATGTAAATAGTGAAACATTTTGAGATAAAACTACAGTTAAATATATTCAAGTCACCAAATAATTGATTAAAACACACTATTTTGCGATGAAGGTCTACAGTACCCTTAACAGCAGTCTGTAAGGTAGCACCTTGGTGTCGCCGGAGGACAGCTAGCTTCCMTCCTCCTCTGGGTACACTGACTTCAATACAAAATGTGTCAACGGTGGTGGCTGTGTGTAGCGGTTAGCGGTCATGATATGAAGGTTTGGCTTGGAAAGTTTTTTTTGCCTGTTCACAGACAGCTGATGTGTTGTGCACTGAAGTCCACAAGCGAAGGGAAAAGGTGAGAGGAGGAGAGTGCGTAGATAGATAGGAGAAGGAATTATATATACAACCAGCTGTTTGTATGTGGCTGCTATGAAAGTGAACTGTGTTTGCATGTGATCAGGGGTGTAATCATTGTCCCGATTCTGTTGAAAAACGTTTCTTAAATGGAATGAAATGGGGATAAACATACCTGAATTTGTCCAATAGAAACTCTTGTTTGCAACTGTTGGACTAATGATTACACCCTAAATAAGCTACATGCAGGCAAGATTGTGAAATTATCTCGACCTGTGCGCACCTACGRTGTAAACTTTCATTCATAGGCTAGGTTGTCGCAACCTCATGATGGGTACAGGGAAAATTTAGTATTATGAAGTAGCCTAAACCTATCGATGATACATTGAGTTGGGTGAATGGAATATGAATGACAGTCATCCAATATGCTGTTCATAATTAATTTTGTATCCTCCCTCATCTTAAACGGCACCAACCACCACTGAATCCTACATAACGGTTCACATTATTATTTTAACCTTTATTAAGTAATAATAATATTAATAAAAACAATCAAATAATGATGTACTGTTCATGCTCAAAGTATAGGTGTGCCGCCCCAGCAGGTAGCCTAGCGGTTAGAGCTATTGGACTCGTAACCAAAAGTTTGCTAGATCAAATCCCTGAGCTGACAAGGTAAAAAGCTGTTGTTCTGCCCCTGGACAAGGCCACTGTTCCTAGGCCATCATCATAAATAAGAACTTGTTCTTAACTGGCGTGCCTAGTTAAATAAAGATAAAACAAAAATTGGTTACTGATGGCTACCATCTGTTTTTAAAATCAAAGCTACTATGGTAGTGTATAGTGAAGACTAGAAAATGACTCTCCAACCACTGTCCAAATGTTATTTTTACTGGTGGAGAACAAAACAGCTGAAAGATAAGACAATCTGAGGCAGTCATCACAGGGCCCAGATGACATCATGGCGGGGGGCTGCCAAGGCAATCATCTGACTAGGGATTTGATATTGTGAGTACTGGCCTCATTGAAAGAAAAACAATAAAGGGTTGTGTGTGCGCCCTAAAAACATTCCTTACCCCAGGATACTTCAACTGGTGACTATCATTCCTTACCCCAGGATACTTCAACTGGTGACTATCATTCCTTACCCCAGGATACTTCAACTGTGACTATCATTCCTTACCCGCGGATACTTCAACTGGTGCTATCATTCCTTACCCCAGGATACTTCAACTGGTGACTATCATTCTTACCCCAGGATACTTCAACTGGTGACTATCATTCCTTACCCAAGGATACTTACCTGGTGACTATCATTCCTTTACCCAGGATACTTCAACTGGGACTGTCATTCCTTACCCAGGATACTTCAACTGGATCTATCATTCCTTACCACAGATACTTAACTGGGGACTATCATTCCTTACCCCAGGATACTTCAACTGGTGATCTATCATTCCTTACCCAGGATACTTAACTGGGGACTATCATTCCTTACCCAGGATACTTCAACTGGTGACTATCATTCCTTACCCAGGATACTTCAACTGGTGACTATCATTCCTTACCGGATACTTCAACTGGTGACTATCCATTCCTCCAGGATACTTCAACTGGTGACTATCATTCCTTACCCCAGGATACTTCAACTGGTGACTATCATTCCTTACCCCAGGATACTTCAACTGGTGACTATCATTTCTTACACCAGGATACTTCAACTGGGGACTGTCATTCCTTACCCAGGATACTTCAACTGGAATCTATCATTCCTTACCCAAGGATACTTCAACTGGGGACTATCATTCTTACCCCAGGATACTTCAACTGGTGATTATCATTCCTTACCACAGGATACTTCAACTGGGGACTATCATTCCTTACCAAGGATACTTCAACTGGTGACTATCATTCCTTACCCCAGGATACTTCAACTGGTGACTATCATTCCTTACCAGGATACTTCAACTGTTGACTATCATTCCTTACCACAGGATACTTCAACTGGTGACTATCATTCTTACCCAGGATACTTCAACTGGTGACTATCATTCCTTACCCAAGGATATTCAACTGGTGACTATCATTCCTTACCCCAGGATCATTCAACTGGTGACTGTCATTCCTTACCACAGGATACTTCAACTGGTGCATATCATTCCTTACCTCAGGATACTTCAACTGGTGACTATCATTCCTTACCCCAGGATACTTCAACTGGTGACTGTCATTCCTTACCTCAGGATACTTCAACTGGTGACTATCATTCCTTAACTCAGGATACTTCAACTGGTGACTATCATTCCTTACCCAGGATATTTGGGGTGTTTACTAGTCCCCCTTCCCCTTAGCTCTGTCCTAGT
>NW_019942706.1:266445-274756 GCF_002910315.2 Salvelinus sp. IW2-2015 | reverse complement strand
TACCCCAGGATATTTGGGGTGTTACTAGTCCCCCTTCCCCTTAGCTCTGTCCTAGTGACAAATTACAGATGTAAAAGACTAGAAGAAAGTATAACATGTAGGGGACTGATTTATGACTGGCTTCCAATCTACAAAGAGATGAACTGCCATCCAGCCTTGTGTGTGCTCCATTGCCTTTCATCCTGGCAACAGCCACTACCACAGTGGATCTGATTTTTGGGACCAGGCTAATACCACAGTAACTCTGATTTGGACCAGTTAATACCCACAGTAGATCTGATATGGACAGGCTAATACCACAGTAGATCTGATTTGGGACCTGGTAATACCACAGTGAATCTGATCTGGCGACCAGGTTAATACCACAGTAGATCTGATTGGGACCAGCTAATACCACAGTAGATCTGATATGGACCAGCTTATACCACAGGAATCTGATCTGGACCAGGTTAATACCACAGTAGATCTGATATGGGACCAGGCTAATACCACAGTAGATCTGATATGGGACCAGGTTAATACCACAGTAGATCTGATATTGGACCAGGTTAATACCACAGTAGATATGATATTGGACCAGGTTAATACCACAGTAGATATGATATGGGACCAGGTTAATACCACAGTAGATATGATATGGGACCAGGCTAATACCACAGTAGATCTGCAACAACAAGACTGTGTTACATTGTAACAACAAGACTGTGATGTGATGGACAAGGGGACATATATCTCCTGCTTGGATTAAACAGAGAAAAAGGAGCTACCTACGTATGGGTCTGGTGGTAACTGCTGGGGTGGTGGTGGTCAGTGGTACCGGGGTGGTGGAGAACTTCTTAGGTCTGAACTTGTAGTGGCCGATGAACCCGTCTGCAGTCAAACTGAGGTCTGAGAGGAACTGGATCAGGAGCTGGTTACCTTCAGAGAACACTGGACTGAAGGGGGGCAGAGAGAGAGAGAGATCACATAGGCTAATGAATATATTGTGCATAGGTTTATCAGTAAATAAGGCATTAGTAGATTTATTATCTATCCTGTTTACTATCTATCCTGATTGCCTAGTCACTTTTACCCTTACTTACATGGAATATTACCTCAATTATCTCAACAACCTCATACCCCTGCACATTGACTCAGTACTGGTACTCCTTGTATATAGTCTCATTATTGTTATTTTATTCTGTTACTGTTTCCTTTTTTATTTTTGGGATAATTTTTTTCTTACTTTTTAACTCTGCATTGTTGGGAAAAGGGCTCGTAAGCATTTCACTGTAAAGTCTACACCTGTTGTATTTGGTGCATGTGACAAATCCAATGTGAATTGATTTGTTGATCAAGATCAACACGATAAGCGGTAGCTACATTAGCAAGATAAATGCATAGTAGAAACAGGTGTGTGACGTACGCTGGAGGGCTATCGCCACAGTACTTCCCGATCCTCTTGGCATCGTTGATCTCTGCCCCGTTGAAAATGGCCACGTAGTCATACCGACAGTAGTTGTCTCTTTCCACATCGAACTTCTCAAACTTCACCTCAATGATCTGTGTTAGTGGACAGGTTACATAGAACACATGTTACATAGAACACAGGTTACATAGAACACAGGTTACATAGAACACATGTTACATAGAACACATGTTACATAGAACACAGGTTATATAGAACACACTATTGATGAACGAGGTTTTACACTATGAAACCACGTTACATTGGAACAGCTACGAGTCTCACAATAGAAACAGGTTACAATGAAGAACACCATGTTACATAGAAACAGTTACATAGACACATGTTACAAGAGAACATCAGGTTATATAGAAACACAGGTTTCAATAGAACACAGGTTACATAGAACACAGGTTACATAGAAACAGGTTATATACGAACAGGTCTACATGAAGCAGGTTACATAGAACAACAGGTTACATAGAACACAGGTTACATAGAACACCAAGGTTCATAGAAACCAGGTATTAATAGAACACAGGCTTACATAGAACAGGGTGGACAACTTTAGAACACAGGTTACAAAGAACACATTAACATTCAACACCCAATTCTACAAGGTGTATTACACGTGCAGCGTCATGAATACAACGTACTCGTGAGGCTCACTAGACGTCATGACTAAGTAGCCAATACCTGGAACTATGCATAAAAGTATCGGTAAAATCCCCAGGCTAATCTCCTTTTAACCTTAAACCATCTCTAGATGAGCATGCCAGCATTGAGTCCTGATAAGAGACCGCCCTGTCAGAAAACCTGGACCACCCGCATGAGTATCAAATCAGCCTGGGCCTTGATCTTATCTATTTAGTGTTATCTATATATCCTAGCTTCGGCATCTGATATAGATTTCTGTCAAAATTCTGGCTCTCGGTGTCGTAAGTTTCGGATCGCAGCCCGCTCCCTATCTTACTCAGTGCCCTGTATGTTCGAAATCCTTCACTTCGTTATCAATCGCTGACGAACTTCTCCTACACCGGATGTTTGTTGGAGACCTAATGGCTGCCAGCGGTTCAATAGCTCCCCGCCCTCTTCAAAAAAGGGGAGGACATTCCGACTCGGACGAATATTCGAATCTACAGACTCTATATCCATCCTGAGCCTGCTATCTATATAGTGTTCTTTTGACAGTATCAAGCCAAGTTCCAACGAAACAGATCACGTGACCTATGCCGAATCGATATCCTTCCAACTAGTGCTATCTCTATTCTCCGCAGGCTGGTCATATTCCGGATTACTTATCCTGAAGGCATTGCCCTGCGTGATCGTTGGGTTGCTGACCATCAGGTACCATACGCTCAACCCTAAAGGTTATTGTTAGATTCGAGTGATTATGGCACCATGGCACTCCGCTCCATTTCGATCTTGAGTAATATAGTTAACCTCTCTCGTGGGAGCGTAACTAAAGGTGCACGCGACCGTATGTCGTGATTTCACCCACTATGCGACCTATGGCCAAGGCATTCTCGACCTTGTGTTAAGTACTCTACACATATTTTCTTATAGGCCAAGAAACATCAGTAAAGCCTGTCGCTAGCCCATTACGTAGATCCCAATGTAGTGGGAGTGTTGCACTTGTCGATGGTTTTCACCAACTCCTGTGACAGACAGAGGTCCAGCATCGTCGTCAAACCTGCAGGTGCACGTGTCTACTTCGTGGTCTCCTCCGCGAATCTCGTGCTAGCTCCATGTAGTTCCTAATGTTGTGTTTGCACACCCAGGGGCTTTCTCCACCTGCTAGCCGCACGGCTCTCTTTGTCTTCGCGCTATACTCTGTGATACCATCGAACTTCGCTATCTCGCTCATTGATTTACGCTAATGTGCTAGCCGGCGTGTTCCCGGTATGTGGCCACAGCGCTCCTACGCGACGACAACCAACTGCACTGCTATGATGTATCAGCTTTCACGGCCCTTACCATGACCACTGCTGCTAACTCTAACCCCAATACGAGTTCAATGCATACAACACCTCACCTTCCGGGTGGCCTCACAACAACTGCTCTTCCACAGCACTAGCTCCAATCCCAAATCGCATGACTTTTCAACTCACCGTATTTCGCTGCTGCACCCACGCACAGCCCAGACAACTAAGCCATACACACCTGGACGGGTTTCCAGACTAAGAATATGTTGGAATATCTATTTAAGTAATGAGACTAGGTGCTGCGTCTGGACCTGCAAAGCCTCTTCTCTTCTCGAGGAACTACTCATTCACAAACTAGTTACATATCAAACGCTCTCCCCAAATACTCAACATATGTACGTGCCGCAATCTTGGATCTTCCTAACTTCCGAAAATTCTCACGACCACAAGCTCTACTCTGCTTCAAACTCCCTCACGGACTAGCTAAGACTTATCGCAAAACCTAGGTGAACGGAAACTTCGTAGAATATTGAGCGATAGGCCACCAACCCATTTGGGATGTATCTTCCTGGACTTCCGCATTGTTATCCTACAACCACTCAAGCTATATTTTAATAACACTCTATTCAGTCAAGATTCAAGCACATGCAAAAATGGGATGTGCAAGAGTTTTGGCAAATCACTCCATGTGTGCCCGAGAATTGGTCCCGGTCTCTATTTGTTTGTTACATCTAAAGCACTTTCTCGCTTATAATGAACCCACAAGCCTATCTGAACTTGTCCATTTACGGGCGATCCCTTGTAGGGTCACAGTATTCAGTTGGCTCAACTGCTTTTGAGAGACCGCCATCGGCCATGACCATTGTTACGTCGGTCAAGACCCACATTGGCTCAGGTCATACGAGAAGCCTACTGCTCACTGCTCCCTCACACAGACTTGTGCCGCTGGCACCGCATTCTATGTTGAGTACATAGTTGAAATCGCTTCACTGTCTCACGAATTGATAATCCACATCCCATCCTTCAGCAGCGCCACGTCGTCTAAGATAGATATGTCAGTGTCCTGTGGTCTCACTGATCTAGCTCGCCTTAAAAAAAGACAATAAGAGAACTCCTCATTTGGACCTGTCCCAATTTCTCTACTCCAGATTTCTCACCTGCTGCCTTGCGACGTGGACGAAGTTCGCAAAACTCTCTGAAGTAATGGAGACTTTTCCCTCTCGCGCCTCGCATATTCAAATCACACTTTAGATCATGACTTGTCTGCTATACATCCTGGAGCACCAAGAACCGCTTACACGCGAGCACCATCGAAACGTAATGCACACGCTGGAAACTACCGTTAAGACATTCGCGGACTAACCTGATAAATAAGACATCTCTTTCCTGCACAACTCTGCGCCCCCCAAATCAACCTCTGACTGTCTACAACCTAACCATGTATTACTCACGCGATCACTCTGACCCCCATAATCGATTTTGCTTTGTATCGACTTTATTTACTTTTCTGGCTCGCGGTTCTTGCGCCGCGTCAAACCAGTATCTCGATCCTTACCTTGCCATGATCCTGCATTCATGCTGAATCGCCGACTCTCTCCTTATACATATCTCGGACGGATGGGCTAGTAGCCTCTTGTCTTATGTTCTATATGTAATTCACCTCGACGCCACTTGTATATGCCTCTTACCTCCATGCATTTTTGGCGCACCACGATTTGTCCATACCTGGAGAGATGATCATTCTCTGTCTTATTTTCTACCAGTTATCCGTTCAGTATCTTTAGGATTGGACGATGTCCTTGGTTTCCTTACTCTTTTCTAACCAGTGATAGCTTTAATCCTCTGCTGCTTGCATATTCAAGCAAAGCATGCTCCCGTTCACAAATGGCCAGACCCAAGAAAGATGCCCTTGGTTCTCTCAAGATCTTGCTGCTCCACACTGCTATGACCTAGTTATCTTGGCCCCAAGAGAATCCGCACTGTGGCAGAGATCGAGTAGAAAATTGAAGGAACTACGAATGGAGCAACATGAGACGGTAAAAATATAGACAAAAGTGTGTTGCTGGATCCTAACTGACCTAAGACAGGGAACTTTTGGAAGTAAACGCTTACGGAAAACACAAAATTAGACTCAACGGAATTCGCCGTTCGAATAACGCGTCGGAGCACAGGCTTCGTTAATATGTTTATCTCTCGCAGCAGGAATATTGGTCGGTTCCTCTGTGTAAAACGTCGAACTTCTCCGAAGTCTCTTGGAAGCCTGTACTCATGCTTGTAAGGGTGCTATGTGGGGAGTGAAAGTAGAGCGCACTTCTCTGCGCACACAGGTGATCACGCAACTATGACAATCATCAGAGCTTAAGCAGGTAACACGGGGTAGACGTGCACGAGAAAGATTAGGGAGAGTTATAAAGTCGTGATAAGCCTCAGAACAAGAAGACAATGGCTCTCAGCGTAGCTCACACGGCATGTAGCTCTCATCCAGAATTTGGCAAAGGTTCAGACTTACGTATTGCTCAGCCTTGCGCTTGACGTTTTCACCGAAACGTTAGGTCATCGGGGTAGAATGTGTTCAGAGTCTGTTCGTTCCAGACTTGGTGCATTGGAATAGCCCCGCCCCCCCGGCGCCGCTCTGCTTGCCCATGCGGTAAAACAGGAACATAGTCTGTGGCTTGGCGTCGCGCCTTGGCGACTCCCGATGTCTTCTTGGACAATTTTTGACGTTGTGATGCCTGCACCTCCCCTCGACTGATAGCCAGAGCTGCTTTTGAAAGCAGCTGGTACAGAACCTGTTGTGAAGAGGGACCCTAGAGCCACGATCGACGAACTGGCTTGACAATCTGGTACTAAGAATCTGACATGTCAGAGAGCCATTTGTAGGGCGGAACCACGGTGTTATTATCAAGCCTCGTGTGTGTCCGACGCGTCGCTTCTTGCTCGCTCGATGTTATTTCTGAGATCATGCACTAAGAATTGACCTTAAGAGTGATTGTTGTGCTGAGGAGGATACATGAAGCTTCGACCCACTCCTACTACAGCCCCCATCGATGTGTATGGGACGCCCCTCTTAAAAAGGGGGAGACTTCGCTCACGGCTCCTGGCCCCATCAACTGCTTCGATATTTCTGTAGTCGAACACACTCATGATCATCTCCTTCTCGGTCCTTAGCTCGATTCATATGAGCGCAGTACCTTCGAAGATGCCCTAGATAGGTAGAAACATGAGTTACCACATGCACTCGTAACGAGCTCGAATCTCTCTGTCACGCTCCTCGTACTTTGGCCGTTCTCGTAGTCATCTGGATTGTCGATCGACGGCCGTCACCCCGGTGACACCCCTCCCAGAGCCCGCTGCTCGTCTAAGAGTACTTTAACGATATCTCATTGCGAAACTCCGCTAATCATGATAACAGACGCAATTTACTGAGCAGCCAGAGTACGCCTCGGGGTCTTGAATCAAATCAGGAGCACCAGGGGCGACAAGTGCTATATTGCCAGCACATTGTCAATCTAACTCAGAAGGTTTTTAGACTCCGCGTATGGGCGTTCCGCAGTTAGCGCTCAATGTTTTTTAGGCTAGGTTACAATGTATCTGGGGGCGTGGTTCTCTTCCTAGGCGCTTCTCTGACGGGAGAGCTATTGAGGGTTGGGTGCTCGTCTGGCAAATATGATTAGAGCATGTAGGATATGGGTCATGATCTAGTCTGGGCTCCGGCTGGAGCAGGCTGTCGAAACAGTGTCAGTATACAAGTACTGAAGGGGTACCCCACGTGTGTGACACTCTAGTTCGGTCAGGCATCCGCGCTGAGACGTCTGTGTAGACCTTGTTAAGCTGGAGGTTAGATTGCTCTTGGCTCGGGGTTCTGCAGACTTTTTTTACGCCCTTGCAGCTGCAACTGCCTTCAACTAGTAAGCTGTTCAGTAACAGACTGTCTTACGTCACATAGTCGACACGGCCCTTACTCAGCTTAGGTTAGCTTCCCGCGACATCATGGTGTCTCACTTCGGGCCATGCCTGTTGAGCTAGCAGACTCCATAAAACAAGAATACGTGCATTCCCGGTTTCCACCTGTCACCCATACCCAGCAAATAGGCCGTTGCACGAGATGCGCTCCTACGTGACATTCAACTCGACACTAATTCTCAGAGTGTGTTCCTACTGTTATCGTGCCATCACCCTCAGTTGTGATCATTCGCCTCTTGCAAGCACCTGTATCGCAAGGACCTGTATGCTAGCTTCTCCTCTCGTAAGTGCTGTGCGTCCTCGCATTCTTCGGCAGCCACGCTTGAACTTGGACTGGTTACTCCAGACTCGCTGTAGTTACGATTATTGTGTGTTACTTTCTCCTCACACGTAATGGAGTTTTCAAAGACTTAGTGTGTTGACCGTAAAGGTTGTCCTGTGGGCTTAGCAGTTTTTGCATATCTCAGTACTCACATTAATTTCCAGACAGTTCGCATTCTATCTTAACGTATACAATCAATCACCAAGATCTCTCACACAAATCAGTGAATTTATACATACGAAATTGTGGCTTTCTTTCACTGGCGACCGACCAGCCTCCTTTACTCAACGTCAGACAGCCATAAACAATACCAGTAGGTAAGGCATAATACTCGCTCATTGTCTTGGCTTCGTGCTTACGAGTGTTACGCCTCTGAGTCGGCGGCATGTGTTTCGATGTTAGTGCTCAGAAGAATGCTTTGACAGCATCTCTCAACTCACGCTAGAATCTCTAGTCAACTTAGAGATTGGACTGTGTCTATTCGATAACATGTGTATTCTCGGTTGTATATGCTAAAAGCACGCTGGGAAATGAGCTTGTTTTGTTTGTCATTGTTTGAGACGGTATTTTTGTAATGCCTCTTGATGAGATAGTCGGGTATCTTGCACTAACGGCTACTATGGTTGAGACTCGTAGAGTACGCTCTAGTCTAGG
>NW_019942706.1:210016-266420 GCF_002910315.2 Salvelinus sp. IW2-2015 | reverse complement strand
TGGTAGAGATCAGTAAAGTACCGAGGGTGGTGGAAGAACTCTCTAAACTGAAGGTCTGTAACTACTGTATGTGGCACACGAATGAAGCCCGACTCTGCAGCTCAAACTGACGTCCTGAGAGGAACTGGATCAGGAGCTGGTTACCTTCAGAGAACACTGGACTGAAGGGGGGCAGAGAAGAGAGAGAGATCACATAGGCTAATGAATATATTGTGCATAGGTTTATCAGTAAATAAGGCATTAGATAGAATTATTATCTATCCTGTTTACTATCTATCCTGATTGCCTAGTCACTTTACCCTTACTTACATGGAATATTACCTTAATTATATGTCATCAACAACCTTCACTACCCACTGACACATCATTTGAACCTCAAGAATGACTGGCTACGTCCTATGATAAGTATAGTACCTCCTTATTGTGATATATTATTCTAGAATATCACCTGTTCCTTTTTTTTATCCTCATTAAATGGTCGAACTAATGATTTTTTACTAACTACTTTTTTACTACTGCATGTTGAAGAAGAAAAGAAGGCTCCGTATGAGCGAATAACCTCACTGTGAAAGTCTTACACCTGTTGTTATTTCTGCCAGCTGAACAATGTAGACAAAAGTCCATAATTGTGAATTGATTCTGTTAGATCAAGACATCAAACTACGAAGGTTAAGCTGGGTAGCTACATTAGCAAGATCAATGCACTAGTCAGACAACAGGTGTTGTGTAACAGCTACGTGCAGAAAAAGGCGCTATCGCCAACAGATACTTCACCGTTCCTCTTAGGGCATCAGCTTATCTTCCTGCCCCACGTTAGAAACATGGCATGCGTAGATACATCACCGACACGATAGTTGTCCTTAACTCTCCACATCGGATCCACACCTTTCTCCATAACATTAACAACCTCATATGGATCTGCTAAGTGATAGTGGACAGCAGAGACTTACAATAAAACACATGTTACAATTAGAACACAGGTTATCCAACTGAGACCACACAGGTTATAACAAGAACAACATGTTACGAATAGAAACACATTGGTATCAAATAGAACACGTGTTAAATATAACAGGAACACAGAGTTACAATAGAACACAGGTTACATAGAACACAGGTATAGAACACAGTACAAGAAACACTAGTACAAGAAGTTACATAGAAACAATCAAGGTTAACATGATGAATCACATGTATACATTAGAAACGACAGAAGTCATCACATAGAACACACAGATCGAAACGGTTAATAATATGGTAGAACACAGTAACATAGAACACACGACGTGGACATAGACCATCACAGAAGTATACATCTAGAAACACAGTATATATAGAACCACAGAGATTACACTTTAGAAACACCAGAGTTAACAATAGAACACAGGAGTTAACAGATAGAACACACCAGGTTTACATCTTACGAACACATGTAAATACAATAGAACACAGCAAGTTCACAATAGCATACAATCGGCTTACATAGAACACAGAGTTACAATTAGAACACAGGTGTACAAAATAAGAATCACATTAATACATTCAGCCCACATTCTAAAGGTGTATTACACTGTGCAGCACTAAACAAGAGCAAAGCACAAAGCAATGATGTGAAAACCTCAAACGATCTCAATCACTCTCAATGGTGTCATTCGTCAAGTTGAACTGCGAGTAGCAGTAGTATGTGTTAGGATCCCCAATGAACTACTGCTGGGGCATCTGATAGTAACGCTCACCTGGTTCTTAGGAGCCACTATGTGCCATGAGCAGGTGACACCAGCAGGGTAGTCCTTCTCAGGCCAGTTAGGGGTTTTAATTGACCCGAACGGTTTATCCAGACGCCCTCCACAGTACTGGTCCCCTGGTGGGTGCAAAGTCAAAGCACAACGTTTAGTTATAGTCCCTGGCAGATAGTACTGCTTCACATGCTGTTACTTTAAAGAACCACTGAACATCCTCCAGTGACTGTTCCTTTATGTGCAAAATATATCTTCCTCTTTAACGTCAAAGGACGGGATGTTGTGCATGAAATAATTCTATAATGAGTCCTTCTAGAATGTTCTAATCAGTAGGCTAACTCTCATCTCATGCTTCCTTTGTGATTACGAGTAACTAAAAAAGACAGTTGTCTGTCTCTATGCTTTGGTCCCCTGCTGGAATGTGTTGTTAACAGGAAGTCCACACGCTAGGCAAGCCATCACACATCGGAGAAAGAACACGTCAGCCTACCACACAAGCTGCTTGGACTGGCAAGAGATCTGTGGATCTTTAAAAACCACCGTTGGATCTCCTGTAACATGCAGTTTGGTGACTAACAGTGTTTCCACTACAGCTGAGCTCCCATACTCATGGCTGGCAGACGACGGCGAGTGCAATTTGTCTGAGTAACTAAAATAGACATTGAACCAATGGAAGAGGGCTGTGTGGTGCTTTTCAGTTTTAACCAGTCGCAGGAACGGGGAGACAGAGCAACCACAGTCTATATGCTCCAGCATCAGGTGTGTGAAGAACCACAGTCTATCTGCTCCAGCATCAGGTGTGTGAAGAACCACAGTCTATCTGCTCCAGCATCAGGTGCTGTTGAGCCAACACAGTCTATCTGCTCCAGCATCAGGTGTGTGAGCACCACAGTCTATCTGCTCCAGCATCAGGTGTGTGAGCAACCACAGTCTATCTGCTCCAGCATCAGGTGTTGTGAGCAACCACAGTCTATCTGCTCCAGCATCAGTTGTGTGTGAAAACCACAGTCTATCTGCTCAGCATCAGTGTGTGAGCAACCACAGTCTATCTGCTCCCTAGCATCAGGTGTGTGAGCAACCACAGTCTATCTGCTCCAGCATGAGGTGTGTGAAGCAACCACAGTCTATCTGCTCCAGCATCAAGGTGTGTGGAGAACCACAGTCTATCTGCCTCCAGCATCAGGTGTTGTGAAGAAACACAGTCTATCTGCTCCAGCATCAGGTGTGTGAGCAACCACAGTCTATCTTCTCCAGCATCAGGTGTGTGAGAACCACAGTCTATCTGCATCCAGCACGCATCAGGTGTGTGAGCAACCACAGTCTATCTGCTCCAGCATCAGGTGTGTGAGCAAACCACAGTCTATCTGCTCCAGCATCAGGTGTGTGAGCAACCACAGTCTATCTGCTCCAGCATCAGGTGTGTGAGCAACCACAGTCTATCTGCTCCAGCATCAGTGTGTGAGCAACCACAGTCTATCTGCTCCAGCATCAGGTGTGTGAGCAACCACAGTCTATCTGCTCCAGCATCAGGTGTGTGAGCAACCACAGTCTATCTGCTCCAGCATCAGGTGTGTGAGGAACCACAGTCTATCTGCTCCAGCAGCATCAGGTGAGTGAGGAACCACAGTCTATCTGCTCCAGCATCATCAGGTGAGTGAAGAACCACAGTCTATCTGAACTGACAGACCCAGACACATTCTAGCTGTCAGCTACTGTAGAGGTACGGAGACAGAGAGAAGGTATACAACCAACCATTAAAATTCCACAAACTCATTCAGGGAGACGTCACCGGGTGAGAAGAGGACGGGACGGCGCTGACCTGTCTGCCTCTAGAGCACTCTGTCCGGAAAAACAAGCCGTGACAAATTCCTCGTCATACTGTGAAATGTGTCGAGACGTTCCTGTTTTTCATTCACCTCGTCCGCGAGCAAGCTTTAAGTCAATAGGTCTCGTCTTAACTACATAAGAAGTCTGAACTTTATCTTACCAAGTTCCACTGTTCTTTCCACTCATTTGCTGTTGTATGACCTGCTATCCGTTGGGAGTAATTTATCAAGCTACAACTGCCTTTTCTTTCTCAGATGTAAATAATTCCCCTCTCAGAAATTTCCATCTGGGTATTGTATCATTACTAGGGGCAGCTAGAGGAGGTTAAGAGGCCCGTGAATTAGCTTGTTAGAATGTGACCTTTGGCCCTAAACACACAAACACTCACTGACATCGGATGTCTTTACGATGTGTCACGATGTGTCAGAGAAGAGTCACGGCTAGGACTGTAGGACTCAGCCTCTAAGGCTCTGCTGAACATGCTTGGGTAGAGCCTGGATACAGATGACTACAGTGTTCCCTACACACTACACCTAGGGCTACAACAGCTTAGAGACGGCACAGCCCCTCTTCAACCCACACAGTGGTTCCTGGCCCGGGAGGTAGCCTAGACAACCGGTGACCCGCCTGCAAATGGCGGGTCACCGGTTAGAATCTCAA
The DNA here is from genome assembly GCF_002910315.2 of Salvelinus sp. IW2-2015. NCBI lineage: Eukaryota > Metazoa > Chordata > Actinopteri > Salmoniformes > Salmonidae > Salvelinus > Salvelinus sp. IW2-2015. The sequence goes on along the minus strand of NW_019942706.1, from coordinate 262,194 downwards.
GTCCAATAGGAAAAAATAGGATCCTAAATAGGATCCTAGATCCGTCTCCTGCCACTGTGCTCTTGAGTAAGACACGTAAACCCTTAAAAATGACTATAGTATTATTCTATTCTTCGTCTATATTCTATTCTGCTTACCTCTCTCGTGCGGCTCGGCAGCCGAGTACACCGCCAGGAAGCCACTCCCAGCCGTGTTGGCATCAGACACCATCTGAATTAGCATCTTGTTGCCAGTGGAGACCAAGGCGCCTGGCCTGAAGGTCCCACAGAAGCGGCCCAGCCTCTGGCCACTCGCATGGCCGCTGTACACATCTATGTAGTCATAGCGACACAGGTTGTCACTCTCCAGGTCAATGAAGCGGAAGGACAGGACCACCACTTTACCCTCAGGGACCTGAGACGACATACAATCACATACAGTATACAGTACAATCTAGACAATCACATAAGGGGCCTATCTGACAACTCAATATAATAGAAAACAGATCTTCCTCTGATATGCAATGAATGAACCTATATGAATCTCTTCCCCTTTTAAATACACCAAACTGCAATCAACAGTCAAAGCATTCCAAGTCTAAATCTAGCAAGGATACACATGTTATTAACAAGTAAGAAACATACAGTTTTTCTTTAATTACAGGACTTTGCTGTTGGTGATTATTTCCTTGATTTGCCGTTTATTCATTCCAGCCATGTGACCAGACTGCATGTTGAAAATACCAAGCAGGCAGCTCAAAATGCCTGAGGGGTGCTGAGCCACTAGCCAAATACCAGACTACCAATTACACAGTTAGGATTTGTGGATTGGTACACCATTGAAGTGTATTACAAGAATCATTGCATCATTTTAGTTCACTGATATTGCTTCTCATTTTGTCTGACATGGCGCTGGTAAACCTAATAGCCTTCAGTAGCTAATTAGGAACACACTAAGTTGATAACTGTTAAACATGGATCATGTATTTACAGTAGGCTACAAGTATGTTTGGCTCACCGTGATTCTCCAAACACATTTGGTATTTGGGGGATACACCCCTGGATATCCCGGGCTCCCAACGACCCCAGAATCATCCGTTATATTGCCTCCGCATGTAAACGTTGGTCTGGAAACATGAGAAAAAATATTTGTGACACTTCTCATTTCTAGTACAAATGTCTATCAAGGAATCTTTGAAAGGAGAAAAAACCTAGGCGTAAAGGTATTGTTGGTGTTTATTATGGGATGTCTCGGCAATGCGCCTGTGTGCGTCCTCATGCCTACAGCGCACACTGCAGATTACTCCAAAATAATAACTCCCCGGTGGTGATGATGATAAATGATGATGATGATTGATGCGGTTCCTTCATCATTGTGCTGTAGACTAACGTATCACTGACAACTCGTGATAAGGCTTTGTACAGTAGGCTAGTGCTACACAGTTGTTTTTCCTGACCAATAGCCTAACACAGAGCCCAAAAAACTATAGATTGTTAGATTAAAGTGAAGGGAAAAGGTAACCTACCTCCGTCGTGACCCCAGTAGAGACTGCGCGCAGACCTCTGTCAAAGACAGGACACCCCAAGCACAAAAAATACTGCATATTCTCCACATTGTCGGGTGAACGGACCAGGCACCAGTTCGCATGTTTTCGCTCCGTGGCATGAATGACATTCAGTGGCTCGAGCCGTGGGGAAAAGTACTCAGGAAAGTTCCTGGAGGGAGTTTCGCAGGCTGCAAGCTGGAACACAGACTGAATAAAGCATTTGTTCTGCGTGGTAGGAGGGAGCAATCCGCAGGCAGCTGCCTTTTTCCAAAACCTGGTATCAAAGACGCACTGGAAGTATTGGGGTGGGAGGAGTATGGGGGGGAGTGGGGGACTCTTGCTTTAGTTTAATACCACACCTGGCAGAATAATTTACCTTCGAAAGAATAATGTGAATATCCCTAGTGAAAGATTTATCCAGGGAACAGAGTTCCACATGAACAAAATGTATGCACTTTGAATATAGACTGTTTCTATGAGATCTTCAGAATGACATGCATTTAAAAAAAAAAAGAGAGAATAATGAATACATCAATGCAAAATATGCCTAAACAACTAAAATAGCCTATAGGGCTATAATTATTTTAGATAAGACTATTACAGTAGGCATATACAGTGCATTCGGAAAGTATTCAGACCCTATCACTTTTTACACATTTTGTTACGTTACGTTTGTTACGTTAGAGCCTTATTCTAAAGTGGATGACATTTTTTTCCCTCATCAATTTGACTAAGTAAAACAGGTTTTTAGAAAATGTTGCTAATTTATTAAAACGAAAAACTGGAATATTACATTTACATAAGTATTCAGACCCTTAACTCAGTACTTTGATTAACACCTTTGGCAGCGATTACAGCCTCAAGTCTTCTTGGGTATGATGCTACAAGCTTGGCACACCTGAATTTGGCGAGTTTCTCCTATTTTTCTCTGCAGATCCTCTCAAGCTCTATCAGGTGGGATGGGGAGCGTCGCTGCACAGCTATTTTCAAGTCTCTCCAGAGATGTTAAATCGGTTTCAAGTCCGGGCTCTGGCTGGGCCACTCAAGGACATTCAGAGACTTGTCCTGAAGCCACTCCTGCGTTGTCTTGGCTGTGTGCTTAGGGTCGTTGTCCTGTTGGAAGGTGAACCTTCGCCCCAGTCCGTGGTCCTGAGCGCTCTGGAGCAGGTTTTTACTTTGCTCCATTCATCTTTCCCTCGATCCTGACTAGTCTCCTAGTCCCTCCCCACAGCGTGATGCTGCCACCAGCATACTTCACCGTAGGGATGGTGTCAGGTTTCCTCCAGAAGTGACGCTCTGGAGGAGCGTCAGGCCAAAGTTTTCAATCTTGGTTTCATCAAACGACAGAATCTTGTTTCTCATGGTCTGAGATTCTTTAGGTGCTTTTTGGCAAACTCCAAGCGGGCTCTCATGTGCCTTTACTGAGGAGTGGCTTCTGTCCGGCCACTCTACCATAAAGGCCTGATTGGTGGAGTGCTGCAGAGATGGTTGTCCTTCTGGAAGGTTCTCCCATCTCCACAGAGAAACTCTGGAGCTCTGTTAGAGTGACCATTGGGTTCTTGGTCACCTCCCTGACCAAGGCCCTTCTCCCCTGATTGCTCAGTTTGGCCGGGCAGCCAGCTTTAGGAAGCGTCTTGGTGGTTCCAAACTTCTTCCATTTAAGAATGACGGAGGCCACTGTGTTCTTGGGAACTTCAATGGGGCAGACATTTTTTGGTACCCTTCCCCAGATCTGTGCCTCGACACAATCCTGTCTCGGGAGCTCTACGGACAATTACTTTGACCTCATGGCTTGGTTTTTGCTCTGACATGCACTGTCAATTGTGGGAACTTATATAGACAGGTGTGTGCCTTTCCAAATAATTTCCAGTCAATAGAATTTTCAACAGGTGGACACAAATCAAGTTGAAGAAACATCTCAAGGATGATCAGTGGAAACAGAATGCACCTGAGCTCAATTTCGAGTCTCATAGCAAAGGGTCTGAATACTTAAGTAAATAAGGTATTTCTTTTTTTTTTTTTTTTTAATACATTTGCAGCAAAAAAAATTAACCTGTTTTTGAATTGTGATTATGTGGTGTTGTGTGTAGATTGATGAAGATTGTTTAAAAAAGAAAAACAATTTTAGAATAAGTCTGAAACGGAATAAAATGTGGAAAAAGTGAAGGGGTCTGAATACTTTCTGAATGCCCTGTATGTTACAGTATTTACAGTACATATTCCAAAATGTGCCCTTATGCACCATATGTATCCTCTATACCAGAGGAAGGTCCTTAAAAAGCATCTCAAAATTGAAGGCCCTAAAAATTGCCAGAATCCACCCAAGTCTTAGTCTGTTCTCTCTGCTACCGCATGGCAAGCGGTACCGGAGCATCAATTCTGGGATCAAAATGCTCCTGAACAGCTTCTATCCCAAAGCCATAAATAAGACTGCTGAATAGTTATTAATCAAAGGGACTTTCTGCTTTCACCCCTACCTACATGTACATATTACCTCAATCAAGCACCCCAACTACACTACATGATCAAAAGTATGTGGACACCTGCTCGTCAAACATCTCATTCCAAATTCATGGGCATTAATATGGAGTCGTTCCCCCCCTTGGCTACTATAACAGCCTCCTCTCTTCTGGAAAGGATTTCCACTAGATGTTGGAACATTGCTGCAGGGACTTGCTTCCATTCAGCCACAAGAGCCCTAGTGTGGTCGGGCACTGATGTTGGGCGATTAGGCCTGGCTCGCAGTCGGTGTTCAAATTCATCCCAAAGGTGTTTGATGGGTTTGAGATCAGGGCTCTGTGTAGGCCAGTCAAGTTGTTCCACACCAATCTCGACAAACCATTTCTGTATGGACCTCGGGGGCATTGTCATGCTGAAACAGGAAAGGGCCTTACCCAAACTGTTGCCACAAAGTTGGAAGCACAGAATTGTCTAGAATGTTATTGTATGCGGCGTTAAGATTTCCCTTCACTGGAACTAAGGGGCCTAGCCCGAACCATGAAAAATAGCCCCATATCATTATTCCTCCTCCACCAAGTTGTACAGTTGGCACTATGCATTGTGACAGGTAGCGTTCTCCTGGCATCCACCAAACCTACATTTGTCTGCTGGACTGCCAGAATGTGAAGCGTGATTCATCACTCCAGAGAATGTGTTTCCACTGCTCCAGAGTCCAATGGAGGCGAGGTTTACGCCACACCAGCCGGCGCTTATCATTGCACATGGTGATCTTAGGCTTGTATGCGGCTGCTCGGCCATGGAAATCCATTTCATGAAGCTCCCAACAAACACAGTTGCAACCGAGGACAGATCATTTTTACACGTTACGTTTTACAGCACTCGGTGGTCCCGTTCTATGAGCTTGTGTGGCCTACCACTTCACAGCTGAACTGTTGTTGCTCCGAGATGTTTCCACTTCACATAACATAATTTACAGTTGTCCGGGGCAGCTCTAGCAGGGAAGAAAGCTGATGAACTGACGTGTTGGAAAGGTGGCATCCTATGAAAGTCACTGAGCTCTTCAGTAAGGCCTTTCTACTGCCAGTGTTTGTCTATGGAGATTGCATGGCTGTGTGCTCGATTTATATACCTGTCAGCAATGCTTGTGGATGAAATAGCCGAATCCATATCCCAGGTACTCCTCATACATAGACTGTATACCAGTGGTGTAAAGTACTTAAGCTCAAATACTTTAAAGTACTACTTAAGTAGTTTTTTGGAGTATCTGTACTTTACTTTACTATTTATATTTTTGCCAACGTTTACTTTTACTTCACTACATTCCTAAAGAAAATATTGTACTTTTTACTCCATACATTTTCCTTGACACCCAAAAGTATTCGTTACATTTGTGGTGTATTTCCCAGTACCTGGGAAATCATGGACACTCTTGCTGACAGTTATGGCTGCTTTGTGTGATGTATTGTTGTCTCTACCTTCTTGCCCTTTGTGCTGTTGTCTGTGCCCAATAATGTTTGTACCATGATTTGTGCTGTCAGGTGTTGCTGCCTTGCTATGTTGTTGTCTTAGATCTCTCTTTAGTAGTGTTGTGTTGTCTCTCTTGTTGTGATGTGTCTTTTGTCCTATATTGTATTGTATTCTTCTTTTTTTATCCCAGGCCCCCGTCCCCGCAGGAGGCCTTTTGCCTTTTGGTAAGCCGTTATAGTAAATAAGAATTTGTTCTTAACTGACTTGCCTAGTTAAATAAAGGTTAAATAAAAATAAATAAAATAAACATTTTGACAGGAAAATGGTCCAATTCACACACTTATCAAGTGAACATCCCTGGTCATCCCTACTGCCTCTGATCTGTTATTGTTTTTTAAACCTTAACTTTAACCCTAACCCTAAACTTAACCCTAGCTCCTAACCCTAAACCTAAACCTAAACCTAACCCTAGCTCCTAACCCTAGCTCCTAACCCTAAAACTAACCCTAGCTCCTAACCCTAACCTTTAATGCAATTCTAATTCTAACTCTAATTCTCACAACACTAAACCCCTAGATAAAAGTTGGTCAAATTTGAGATATTTTAACATGTACATGTACACGTGCGCACGCACACGCACGCACGCACACACACACACACACACACACACACACACACACACACACACACACACACACACACACACACACACACACACACACACACACACACACAGAGAGGTTTGGCTATAAATGGCTCCATCTGGTGGCGCAAATGAAGCATCGCTTCTCAAATACATGTTTTCAGGTTGTCTGAATGTGTGATTTTGGCTTGAAAAGCCATGTGTCAACAGGTCATCAATAGAACAAGTTGGGTAATGCAATTTATTAAACAGTGGTGAATAAAATACCCAATTGTCATACTTGAGTAAAGGTAAAGATACCTTAATAGAAAATTACTAAAGTAAAAGTGAAAGTCACCCAGTAAAATACTACTTGAGTAAAAGTCTAAAAGTGTTGGGTTTTAATTATACTTAAGTATCAAAAATAATTGTAATTTCTAAAATATACTTAAGTACTTTACACCACTGAATTTAAATATGGAGTAGGCACCAACCCCACAAAAAATATATCACGACTGTGATTTACAGTTGGCTGATTAATTAATAGTTCTAGTTGTTTTTTATCCAGAAGCCTATTATTGCAAGGCCACCATTTAGGTAGTAGGCCATTCAAACCACTACTAAGCTATGCAAACAGTCATCGATTTTTCTTTATTTGACGATTTTGGACTAGGTAAAAAAACGTATCCCAAAATCGGTAATTGATTAAAGTTAGCACAACCAAGATGGCGGACCGAACGCCAGGTGGTTCGCAGAAATCTAGCGCAAAGGTGAATTTATTAATCGACATTTACTTGATGCATTGGCAATTCAACTCTATACGAACTGTTTATTGTAGTTTGTGTTGTTATAAACGTTGTGCAGCTGTTGCCATACGTGTTCCTAATTATAAGGAGCGTTTGTGTACGAAAAGACCACTTAGCTTATTAACGCTAGCTAGCTAGCTAGCTACTGTAAGGGCCTGATACACCGGTATTTTTCCTGTTTTCAAACATTGGACTGATTCGCCATGTGTTTACATAGTTAGCTGATTACTATTATAGCATTTGGCTCCATTTAGCTAGTTGCTGTGAGTTGGTGCTTGGTTTTGGTTGTTGCACCAGCGTGGTGAATAAATAAATACGGGCTAGTTAACAATAGCCTCCACTAGTCCTTTGCCGTTGTGAAGCTGTAGCTGGTGGACAAAAATCATTATACCCGCCGTAGGCCTCCTGACAGGCTGTGATAACTACCGTAGTTAGCTAAGCTTCTGACAAACTCAACATTTCGATCATTCCAATTCAACAACACAATACTATCCACAGTATTAGTAAATAGCCAGTTGGCTGTTAGGTAGCAGCTAGCTAGCAACAACCTGTCATTTCACCAGTTAGCATACTGTAAGCTGGCTGTTTCACAACGTTGTCTGTCAGGTCAGCGTGCTAACTAATGCATGGAAGAATATCAAGCAACCTCAAGGAAAACGCACAAATGAGTGATCTCTTAACTGTTATTGTAATGAGACATGTGAGTGTATTCAACTCTTTAGCTATCGAAGTTGTCTTTTATTTACATTTGTAGGCGCTACTAGAGAGCAAGTTGAAGTCCTTCAGCATTGGCAAAACGGTCGTGCCCAAGAGGACCCTAAGCAAGAAGGAACAAGAGGAAATCAAAAAGAAGGTAAATAGAAGTGTCAAAAATGTATTTCATGTTACAAGTTGTGACCCACACAAGGGATCAAATTGAAATCTGGATATGCCCACGTGTTTGTTTTGGGCAGCATCCTAATGCACCTTGCATTTRCTATAAACTTGATCATTCCAAAGTGGATTCATGTAGCATTAGCTGTTTGTGTTTAAATTGGTTTGTTGAATCAGTGGCGTGTTTATTAGAGCAAACGGTAGGAAACGTTTTTGCAGCAGAAAGTATAATACGTATTTATTATTGGACAAGTGCTCTGGTATTGTGAGATGGCCTGTGAGAGATGTTGATGGTCTGGTCCTTGGCAGGAGGATGAGCGTGCAGCTGCAGAGATCTATGAAGAGTTCCTGGCTGCGTTCGAGGGAGGAGAGGGCAAGGTCAAGGCCTTTGTCCGGGGAGGCATTGCTAATGCAACTAAAGGTAAGAAGAACCAACTCAAACCGCACAAAACTATCAGGGATATTTTTAGCTAAATATTAAATGTGTAGATACAGTTGAAGTCGGAAGTTTACATACACCTGAGCCAAATACATTAAAACTCAGATTTTCACAATTCCTGWCATTTAWTCCTAGTAAAAATTCCCTGTCTTAGGTCAGTTAGGATCACCACTTTATTTTAKGAATGGGAAATGTCAGAAGAATAGTAGAGAGAATTATTTATTTCAGCTTTTATTTTCTTTCATCGCATTCCCAGTGGGTCAGAAGTTTACATACACTCAATTAGTATTTGGTAGCATTGCCTTTAAATTGTTTAACTTGGGTCAAACGTTTTGGGTAGTTTTCCACAAGCTTCCCTCAATAAGTTGGGTGAATTTTGGCCCATTTCTCCTGACAGAGCTGGTGTAGCTGAGTCAGGTTTGTAGGCCTCCTTGCTCGCACACGCTTTTTCAGTTCTGCCCACACATTTTCTATAGGATTGAGGTCAGGGCTTTGTGAAGGCCACTCCAATACCTTGACTTTGTTGTCCTTAAGCCATTTTGCCAGACCTTTGGAAGTATGCTTGGGGTCATTGTCCATTTGGAAGACCCATTTGCGAGCAAGCTTTAACTTCCTTACTGATGTCTTGAGATGTTGCTTAAATTATGTGGATATATTGTCCTTCCTCATGATGCCATTTAATTTGTGAAGTGCACCAGTCCCTCCTGCAGCAAAGCACCCCCACAACATGATGCTGCCACCCCCATGCTTCACGGTTGGGATGGTGTTCTTCAGCTTGCAAGCATCCCCCTTTTTCCTCCAAACATAACGATGGTCATTATGGCCAAACAGTTCTATTTTTGTTTCATCAGACCAGAGGACACTTCTCCAAAAAGTACGATCTTTGTCCCCATGTGCAGTTGCAAACCGTAGTCTGGCTTTTTTATGACGGTTTTGGAGCAGTGGCTTCTTCCTTGCTGAGCGGCCTTTCAGGTTATGTTGACATATGACTTGTTTTACTGTGGATATAGATACGTTTGTACCTGTTTCCTCCAGCATCTTCACAGGGTCCTTTGCTGTTCAGGGATTGATTTGCACTTTCCACATCCAAAGTACGTTAATCTCTAGGAGACAGAACGCGTCTCCTTCCTGAGCGGTATGACGGCTGTGTGGTCCAATGGTGTTTATACTTGCGTACTATTGTTTGTACAGATGAACGTGGTACCTTCAGGGGTTTGGAAATTGCTCCCAAGGATGAACCAGACTTGTGGAGGTCAACAATTTTTTTCTGAGGTCTTGGCTGATWTCTTTTGATTTTCCCATGATGTCAAGCAAAGAGGCACTGAGTTTGAAGGTAGGCCTTGAAATACATCCACAGGTACACCTCCAATTGACTCAAATGATGTCAGATAGCCAATCAGAAGCTTCTAATGCCATGAAATAATTTTATGGAATTTCCCAAGCTGTTTAAAGGCACAGTCAACTTAGTGTATGTCAACTTCTGATCCACTGGAATTGTGATACAGTGAATTATAAGTGAAATAACCTGTTTGTAAACAATTGTTGGATAAATGACTTGTGTCATGCACAACGTTGTCCTAACCGACTTGTCAAAACTATAGTTTGTTACCAGAAATTTGTGGAGTGGGTGAAAAACGAGTTTTAATGACTCACACCTAAGTGTATGTAAACTCACGACTTCAACTGTATGTTGGGGAGTCAAATTACCATTTTCCATTGTCTCTGTGTATTGGATAAATACAGTTGTGAACTATTGTATTGTACATTCTAGTAAAAAACTAGACTATCTCGTGTTGACATACTGTATGCTTTTTCCTACAGAGGAGGCTGCTTCCGATGACAAGAAGGGCAAGCTGTATAAACCCAAGTCTCGCTTCGAAACAGCAGCACCACCGAAAGGCAGCTTCCTGCCTTTGGAAACCCCTCCACAGTTTTTAACATTAGATAAAAAACACGTATGTATTATTGCAACAAGCATTTATTTGACTGTTGTTCGACTAACCAAATAGGTAGTTATTTTAATGGCTTCGTCAAAAATCAAGGGAAAAAAACGTTTTTTTTTACTTTTCAGACACTGAAGAAAACAACTGAAAAGGAAAAGAAGAAAAGCAACTTAGAGCTCTTTAAGGAAGAACTGAAACAGTAAGCYATTTCACATCCCTTTAGCTCCGTGTTGTCACCAACCGGCTCGAAGTTCCTAACAAAAAGGGAGACAATGTGGAGATAAGGAATAACAAAATATATTTATTAACTAAAGTAAACTAAATACATTTAACAATCGTGTCAGTAATCAGTAGTGTAAGTGAGTGGTTGCGTGTATACATGTGATAATGAAGGGGTGTTGAAAGGTGCCAAAGCAAACAAACAAAACAGCCACAAAAATGCTACAACCAAAATCTATCAGTGTGTCTGCATGGAGAGAGTCTCCTCAATGAATGGGGAAGAGGTGTATTTATCCTGGGACACACCCAAGCCCAGGTGTTACCCATGTTGCTAATGACCCTCCTGGTTCCGCCCACCGACGTCCTAATAAGGAAAACAAGAGCAAAGAGAAATAATTCTGCAGACAGAGTGGGAGGGTCGTCACAATGTACAGTCGTGGCCAAAAGTTTTGAGAATGACACAAATATTAATTTTCACAAAGTCTGCTGCCTCAGTTTGTATGATGGCATATACTCCAGAATGTTATGAAGAGTGATCAGATGAATTGCAATTAATTGCAAAGTCCCTCTTTGCCATGCAAATGAACTGAATCCCTCAAAAACATCTCCACTGCATTTCAGCCCTGCCACAAAAGGACCAGCTGACATCATGTCAGTGATTCTCTCGTTAAAACAGGTGTGAGTTTTGGCGAGGACAAGGCTGGAMATCACTCTGTCATGTTGATTGAATTCGAATAACAGACTGGAAGCTTCAAAAGGAGGGTYGTGCTTGGAWTCATTGTTCTTCCTCTGTRAACCATGGTTACCTGCAAGGAAACACGTGRCGTCYTCATTGCTTTGCACAAAAAGGGCTTCACAGGCAAGGATATTGCTGCCAGTAAGATTGAACCTAAATCAACCATTTATCGGATCATCAAGAACTTCTAGGAGAGCGGTTCAATTGTGAGGAAGGCTTCAGGGCGCACAAGAAAGTCCAGCAAGCGCCAGGACCGTCTCCTAAAGTTGATTCYGCTGCGGGATCGGGGCACCACCAGTACAGAGCTTGCTCAGGAATGGCAGCAGGCAGGTGTGAGTGRATCTGCATGCACAGTGAGGCGTAGACTTTTGGAGGATGGCCTGGTGTCAAGAAGGGCAGCAAAGAAGCCACTTCTTCCAGGGAAAAACATCAGGGACAGACTGATATTCTGCAAAAGGTACAGGATTGGATTGCTGAGGATGGGGTAAAGTCATTTTCTCTGTCTATCCCGCTTTCCGATTGTTTGGGCATCCGGAAAAAAGCTTTGTCCGGAGAGAAGCAAGGTGAGCGCTACATCAGTCCTTGCGCCATAGCCAAACGATTAATAGCATTCTTGACCTATTCATGTGTGGGTGCATCTCAGACAAGGGAGTGGGCTCACTGCACAATTTTGCCTAAGACACATCCATGATAAAGAATGTACCAACACATCCTCCTTCTAGAAACAAGTTGGCTCACCCAACCAACTTTCCAGACAGTTTTTGTTGAGTACACAGGAGCCAAGATCCCTTCCACATCTAGAGACACATTCTTTGTGCGATAATAGGCAAAGCTAACATGGCACAGTAAGACACTCGATACATTCTCCTCCCGCCCCGCTCACTCCCTCGATTTTGGGTACACACTCCATGGCCAGGAAACTCCCTCCTCATGTACCGTGACACACACAGCGTCTTTCGATCGCATAGCGTGATCTCGTCGTCGAGTCTGAGTCCAAGCACTGTCATAGAGGCCGGCAAGGGAGTAATATCTCTCCCGAAAACGAAATATATCTCGTCACCAAAGTCCCTTGACTCTATATGCTCCGTCGTTTGCAAGCAACCATGCGTGCTGTCTCATACTCCCAGTCAGGAGTATGCTACGGCCGTACCATTATATATTCTGGCAGAGTGCTGCACAGAGGCAGGACATTGCAGCGAGGCTTCTTAATATGTAGTGATCACGACTCAACCGTCCCTAACCATATTTTACTCTTTGCACTCAAGATTGTCAATGAGTCTCGTCGCTGACCACTTATGAACCCAAATGCTATGCGTAACGTTAATACTCAACCTATAACTGGAGAAAGCAGTGAAAACTGAATGTGAATCAGAGCCACATTAAGCAAGCAAACTCTGAGGCAGTCAGGTCCTAACTTAATTTCTGCATATCAACTTTTGGTCTCTCAGTCACTGACCAGTCTGTGTACTGTTATGCGTTGGATTGCGATCAACATACTATTCTCTAAACCTGCTATCTCCATAGAGATCTCCAGGTAGTGAGGAGGTAGATATACACATCAGAGTGAAGAAAGAGCAAAGTCATCGATTCGAACCGTCTGCGTCGATGGTGCATGGTGATTAAACGATACCGATCTTCGCGTCCAAGTACTATAAGGGTCTGCGTGACTACATTGGCGAGCATAAACCTGCACAGGCACGTCCTAACTGGTATGTATAAAGGTTAGGCGGCGAGTCCAAACTCATTTGCTCAATGGTCAAACAGAGCATTATCAGTTAAAGATTTCAGTACAGGAAAACGTAGACTATGTTCGTACATAATAATCCTTCTGATCTGGCCCCTGCCTCTCAGACCCTTTTCTGACTACCTAGAACCCTCCCCCTCAACTTGCATGCCCCCATACTGACTGTCTTGAACCCCCCGTATCGACTGTCTTGAAACCCCCCTACTTGACTGTCTTGAGACCCCCCCGTACTGACGTCTTGAACCCCCCCGTACTGACTGTCTTGTAACCCCCCCCGTAACTGGACTGTCTTGAACCCCCCCGTACTGACTGTCTTGAACCCCCCCGTACTTACTGTCTTTGAACCCCCCGTACTTGACTGTCTTGAACCCCCCCGTACTGACTGTCTTGAACCCCCCCGTACTGACTGTCTTGAACCCCCCCCGTACTGACTGTCTGAACCCCCCGTACTGAGTCTTGAACCCCCCGTACTGACTGTCTTGAACCCCCCGTACTGACTTGTTCTTAAAACCCCCCCTTACTTGACTGTCTGTTGAACCGCCCGCCGTACCTCTCCCTCAATACTGACTGCCTCCCTAACTCCCTCATAGCCGACTTGCCCCCCTCCTCCCATTAACCGACTGCCCCCCCCTCCTCATATTCGACTGTCCCCCCCTCCTCATACCGCACTGTCCCCCCTCCTCAATACCCGACTGTCCCCCCCTCCTCATACCGACTGTCCCCCGCCTCTCAGTACCGCGCCCCCCCAAAGCTGTCCCCCTCCTCATTACCGACTTGTCGCCCCCTCCTCAATACCGAACTTGTCCCCCCTCCTCATACCGACTGTCCCCTTCTAGCTCCCCCTCCTGCATACCGACTGTTCCCCCCTCCTCCTCCTTCATACCGACTGTCCCCCTCCTCCTCGCTATAACGGACTGTCCCACTCCTCTCCTCCCAATACCGACTGTCCACCACTCCTCCTCCTCATACCGACTGTCACCACTCCTCCTCCCTCTCATACCGACTGTCCCACCTCCTCCTCCTCATACCGGACTTTGTTTCACCCCTCCATCCGCGACTTCCCTGCCTTTCCTTCATACCGACTGTCCCCACCTCCTCCTCTACCGACTGTTTCTCCTCTCTCATACACTTCCGCCACTCCTCCTCCTCATACCGACTGTCCCCACTCCTCCCTTCATACCGACTGTCCCCACTCCTCCTCCTCATACCGACTGTACCCCACTCCTCCTCCTCATACCGACTGCTACCCCCCACTCCTCCTCCTCATATCCGACTTACCCCCACTCCTCCCCTCATAACCGACTGTACCCCCCACTTCCTCTCCTCATACCGACTGTACCCCCATCTCCTCCTCCTCATTACCGGACGTACCATCCCTCTGATACCCCACTCCCTCCTCCATACACTTCCCCTCCTCCTCCTCATACCCGACTGTACCCCCACTCCTCTCCTCATACCGACTGTACCCCCCACTTCCTCCTCCTCCTACTGACTGTACCCCCACTCCTCCTACTGACTGTCCTCCCTCCTCCTACTGACCTGTCCCCCCTCCTCCTACTGACTGTCCCCCTCCTCCTACTGACTGTCCCCCGTCCTCCTACTGACTGTCCCCCCTCCTCCTACTGACTGTCCTCCGTCCCTTCCTCCTACTGACTGTTCCCCCTCCCTCCTACTGACTGTCCCCCCTCCTCCTACGCTGCCTCCGTCCTCCACCCAGCCCGTTTCCACTTCGCTGGGAAACAAACATTTATCCTGCTTTTCTGCTTTTTATTTATGTGGATGGTTCTTCAAGAAGAAACCGTCCGTCCAGTGGTAATTTGATAAACTTAATACAGTGGCTTGCTTTTAATATCTACGTCTCACTAAGTTTATATATTATAGAAAGATTCTTCTGCTCTCTCTGCAGTTCTGGATGACTCTGCACCTGGTTCCCATGACGTTGGAGACCCTCTACGACTAACTTATATCTCGGAAACATCAACCCACAGTGGTAAACCTTTTTTTGTGGTTTAGAAATTGCTTTATAAATGTGTTGTATGAATGTATTATATTCCTAATTTGCATATATTAGTAACTGAATTGCTACTGATGTATTGGTATTACTGAAGGATTATTCCAATGTAAAATGACACCAATAACAAAAAGTCCCTCCTCCCTGCCCTCCCCATCTCTGTTCTTCTGGTTGCTGTATAATGAACGAGGAGATGCTGTGTCCAGGAGTTTGGGCGTTACGGCCCTCTAGCCAGCGTGGAAAGATCATGTGGCCGCGGACGGCGACGAGGAGAGGGCCAGGGAGAGGAACTGTGGCTTTGTGGCCTTTATGAACCGGGGATGCGGAGAGAGCTCTGAAAACCTCAACGGTATTAAAGCTTTAGTTATCATCACACACTAACCCACCCATCACATGCATCACACCACTGGCCCACCCATCACACCACTGACCCACCCTCCAATGCATCACACATGACCCACCCATCACATCCAACTCCACCCCATCACAATGCATCACACCACGACCCACCCATCACAATGCATCACACCACTGACCCACCACAATCACACCACTGACCCACCATCACAATGCATCACACCATGACCCACCCATTCACACCATGACCCACCCATCCAACACCACTGACCCACCCATCACACCACTGACCCACCATCACATCATCACTGACCACTGACCCACCATCACAATGCATCACACCATGACCCACCCATCACAATGCATCACACCACTGACCACCCATCACAATGCATCACACCATCTGACCCACCCATCACAATGCATCACACCCACTGACCCACCCATCACAAATGCATCACACCACTGAACCCACCCATCACAATGCATCACACCACTGGACCCACCCATCACAATGCATCACACCACTGACCCCCCATCACAATGCATCACACCACTTGACCCACCCATCACAATGCATCACACCACTGCACCCACACGCCATCACAATGCAACTTCACTTACATCAAATACCGGTTCTGCTTCCTGGGCTTTCCTTTTGCATTGTGGGACATGGGAGTTGTAGAGTACACCAGCAGGTATCACACGTACTGCCTTTAGAAACTATTCACACCCCTTGACTTTTTCCATATTTTGTTGTTTTACAGCCTGAATATAAAATGGACTAAATTAAGGTTTTGTGTCACTACACTGGCCTACACACAATTATGTTTTTATACATTTTTACAAGTTATTTAAAAATTAATAGATGAAATATCTTGAGTCAATACAGATTCAATCCCTTTGTTAAGGCAAACCTAAATAAGTCTTGGGAGTGAAAATGTACTTAACAAATCACATAGTAAGTTGCAATGACTACCCCATCTCTGTAACCCAAACATACAATTATCTGTAAGGTCCCTCAATCGAGTAATGCATTTCAATCACGCTTCAACCACAAAGACTAGAGACGTTTTCCAATGCCTTGTAAAGAAMGGCACTGATTGGTAGACGTGTAAAAATTATATATATATTATTTATTAATAATGACACTGAATATCCCTTTGAGCATGGTGAAGTTATTAATTAGGGTTTGGATGGTGTATCAATACACCCATCAATACAGGTGTKCTTCCTAACTCAGTTGCCGGAGAGGAAGGAAASCGCTCAGGAATTTCACCATGTGGCCAATGGTGACATTAAAACAGTTAGAGTTTAATGGTTATGATATGAGAACTGATAATGGATCAAAAACATTGTCTGGGCTCAACATTAACGCTTGTCCGGGGGCAAGTAAAAACATTTGTTGGACAAGCAGATTATAGATTTAAATTTAAAAAGTAAAACAAATCATGCAAAAATCACAATATCAAATAATTAGGCTACTCTGATCATAATTGGATCAAAACGTCCTCTTGATGCAACATTTTGCTCACTGTCCTCCCAATCGCTGCAGAGTGCATCACAGTATAACGATTGTAGGCCTGCATTGACAGGCATGAGCTGTCTTTCAATCATGCAGTCGCAAGATGCGTTTTWGAGATCAAAGCCCATTTGTTGATAATAATTGCTAGCGAGTTATTTGCCCAGTCATAGCACGTTTTTGGTCAGCAATGAAAATCCTTGGAAAGTCATGCTGTGTGCATCACCTGCGTGTGTGCCAGTGGAGGAGAGCTAGAGGAGAGAGAGGCATTGTGCAGCAGATAAATTATTTATTTCAAATGATGATACWCAACAGACTCACTAGATAACCTGCCAAACTACACAATGTATTTAGAATTGTCTATCTGGCTAGTTAACTATTTAGCTATTAGCATACATTAATGTCATGTCCCATGTCCTAAAATAACAGATGGCCAACATGCAGTTGATACGGGTGCGCAGTTGACTAAACCAATGCTGCATACTCCGGTTGTAGAACCGTCTCTCAAGCGATCATAATTGGCTAGGATTCTACTCTTTTCAATCCTGGCAATGTAATTCTGACAAAAAAAAAAAAAAAACATTCTTAGAATAGCCTAATTGACAATTAACTCCTATGCTGTCATGATCTCCCTTGAACACTGAATATTTTAACCTTACAAATAGATTAAAATCTTCGTTAAACACTTCACCCACCTTTATTATTTTTATAAGGACAATGTATTTGGTGGTAATTGCAATGTTGCAGGATGGCCAACCCTCCTGAGATGTCCAGGAGACTTACTGGGCGTGCAGAGGTGCCAACCCTCCTCCTGGAGCGTCGGAGAGCTACTGGCGTCGCAGGGTGGCCCACCTTCCTCCCTGGAGAGTCAGGAGAAGCTACTTTGCGTGCAGGGTGGGCACAACCTCCTCCTGGAGAGGTCCAGGAGAGCTACCGGCGTGCAGGGGTGGCCAACCCTCCTCCTGGAGAGTCCAGAGAAGCTAGCGGGCGTGCAGGGTGGCCAACCCTCTCCTGAAGTCCAGGAGAGCTCTGGGCGCGACCTCCAGCCGCTGCTCGAACACACCACATTGTAAAAAAATATATATAATCAGCTGCTCACACAGGACCTTGATAAGCTGACTCTGTTTGAGCAGGGTTGGATCAAACTCTGCACCCCAGTAGCTCTCCAGATGGAGGGTTGACGGATCAGATTTATCAGTGCAGTGTTTTACTTGGGGGGGGGTTAAGTGCCTTGCTCAGGCGAGAAACGGTAGGACATATGATGCATGGGATCAGCAGCCTTCCGTTGTCAATACCAGTGATAATAATGGTTATTTTGTGAAGTGGTTCATTGCGTCATACAACATGACCATGACACATTGGCATTCCTAGCACATTGGAAACATCAGCTGATTCAGTAGAATTGCTAGTAAGATCAGATGTGATGGAAGGTAAAATAGGCTGCTAGTGTTTTTTTATTTTTAAGAGAATATTTTGTGCTGCTTCCAGGGAAGATGATGATGAACTTTGAGATGAAGCTGGGCTGGGGTAAAGGTGTACCCATCCCACCTCACCCAATCTACATCCCCCCYTCCATGGTGGAGAACACCCTCCCTCCACCCCCCTCGGGCCTGCCCTTCAACGCGCAGACCCGCGAGAGGCTGAAGAACCCCAACGTCACCTTGCTCCCTCCGCCCAAGAACAAGGAGGAATTCGACAAGGTAATTCACCGTGGTCTGGGATGTTGCTGTATTAGGCCTGTTGTACCAGTGTTTTAGAAGTATTTTGGTAGACGTAGGTCTACTTAGGCCYTTGGGCAGCCAGTGACGTTTTGGGGCATATCGTCTACTAGTCATAGGTTTGTTCCATTTTAAAATGTCTACTTTTCCTAGCTGGGCTAGAAGGAAAGTCATTTAAGATGACAGTACAGGAACAATGGCTGTATAGAGAGGTGTGTGTTTAGTCTAAATAGAAAAGCAGTGGTAAGTTGTGTGGGAATTTTAAGAACTGTATACATAAAATTGACAGCAGTAAAGGAAAGTAGTTTTTCATATGATGCAGTTTATAATGCATTTTATATTTATATTTTTCACCTGTTGCCTTTTTAATAATACTCACATATTCTATGTTTATTATCTGATGTGACTTCATATACAGACTCTGTCCCAAGCCATAGTCAAAGTGGTTATCCCAACAGAAAGGTACATGTTTTTATTTTTTAAATTGGTGTAAAAACGAATAAAAACAACCCATAATGAATAAACCCACATTTTAAAGTTTGATCAATTAGATCTCTGCACGCTACGGGGGTCGTTCAGTATGGGTGAGCAATGGTTGAGGCAAGCACAAGTAGGCTTATGACGCCAACAATGAGGTTTAATGCTAGCAGACGTAGCCTATAGTTCCATCAGGTTTAATGCTAGCAGACCGTGCCTATGTCCATCAGGTTTTAATGCTAGCCGAACGTAGCCTTATAGTTCCATCAGGTTTAATGCTATCAGACGTAGCCTTATAGCCCCATCAGGTTTAATGCTAGCAGACACGTAGCTTAAGCCCCATCAGGTTTAATGCTAGCAGACGTAGCCTAACGAGCCCATCAGGTTTAATGCTGACGTAAGCCTATAGTCCATCAGGTTTATGCTAGCAGACGTAGCCTATAGCCCATCAGGTTTAAATGCTAGCAGACGTAGCCTAATAGCCCCATCAGGTTTACCATGCTAGCAGACGTGCCAAAGGTCCATCAGGTTAATGCTAGCAACGTTGCCAATAGAGCCCCATCAGGTTTAATGCATAGCAAGAACGTTAAAGCTCCTAAATTATGAGCAACGTGCCATAGCCGGGGTTTAATGCTATCAGACGTAGCCTTATAGCCGCGTCGGGTTAAATCGTATCGGTACCTTATAGCCGCATCGGGTTTTTAACGTTGCTTATCAGAACGTCCTCTATAGCCGCATCGTTTAATGCTAAGCAGACAGCAGCCTTGAAGTCCCCATCAGGTTTAATGCTAGCAGACGCAGCCTTAAAGTCCCATCAGGTTTAATGCTAGCAGACGTA
Source organism: Salvelinus sp. IW2-2015 (assembly GCF_002910315.2). Lineage (NCBI taxonomy): Eukaryota > Metazoa > Chordata > Actinopteri > Salmoniformes > Salmonidae > Salvelinus > Salvelinus sp. IW2-2015. Next base: position 242,437 of record NW_019942706.1, on the reverse strand, counting down.
GCCTTTGAAGTTCCATCAGGTTTAATGCTAGCAGACGCACCTTGAAGTCCCATCAGGTTAATGCTAGCAGCAGCCGTAGCCTTGAATTCCATCAGTTTAATGCTAGCAGACGTAGCCTTATAGCCCCATCAGGTTTAATGCTAGCAGACGTAGCCAAAGAGCCCCATCAGGTTTAATGCTAGCAGACGTAGCCTTATAAGCCCCATCAGGTTTAATGCAGCAGACGTAGCCTTATAGTCCATCAGTTTTTAATGCTAGCAGACGCAGCCCTGAAGCCCATCAGGTTTAATATGCTAGCAGACGTAGCCTTATAGCCCCATCAGGTTTTAATGACTAAGCAAGACGTGCCTTATAGCCTCATCAGGTTTAATGCTAGCAGACTGTAGCCAAAGAGCCCATCAGGTTAATGCTAGCAGACGTAGCCTTATAGCCCCATCAGGTTTAATGCTAGCAGACGTTGCCATAAGAGCCCATCAGTTTAATGCTAGCAGACGTAGCCTATAAGCCCCATCAGGTTAATGCTAGCAGACGTAGCCTTATAGCCCAGTCGGGTTTAATGCTATCAGACGTAGCCTTATAGCCCCATCGGGTTAATGCTAGCAGACGTAGCCAAAGGCCCACATCAGTTAATGCTAGCAGACGTAGCCTTATAGCCCATCAGGTTTAATGCTAGCAGACGTGCCAAAGCAGCCCATCAGGTTTAATGCTAGCACGACTAGCCAACCCATCAGGTTTAATGCTAGCGACGTAGCCTTATAAGCCCCATCAGTTTAATGCTAGCAGACGTAGCCAAGCCCATCAGTTTTAAATGCTAGCAGACGTAGCCCCATTCAGGTTTAATGCTAGCAGACGTAGCCAAAGAGCCCCATCAGTTTAATGCTAGCAGACGTAGCCTTATAGCCCCATAGCAGTTTAATGCTACGCAGACGTTGCCAAAGAGCCCCATCAGGTTAATGCTAGCAGACGTAGCCTTATACGCCCCATCAGGTTTAATGCTACGCAGACGTTGCCAAAGAGCCCCATCAGGTTTAATGCTAGCAGACGTAGCCAAAGAGCCCATCAGTTTAATGCTAGCGACGTAGCCAAAGAGCCCCCATCAGGTTTAATGCTACGCTAGACGTAGCCAAAGAGCGCCCTATCAGCGTTTAATGCTAGCAGACGTAGCCAAAGAGCCCCATCAGGTTTAATGCTAGCAGACGTAGCCAAAGAGCCCCATCAGGTTTAATGCTAGCAGACTGCAAGATGCTCATTCCTACAGCACACCATTGGCTTCCTGCCACCACAGTGTCCATATGCTCTTCTCTTCACACATGTATCCAACTCTCCCTGCAAACATCAATACAGTCCGTGAACCACCATGCCATTACTTGGTGACATCAAAAGCATTTTCACTACACCATATCACCACTCGCATGCATAAGCTAATAATATCCATACACTCTCACATGACGTACATACCATACCATTCTGGTAGTAGTTGGGTTCTTTAGAGTGACCGGTCCTGCCCTCTGACTATTGCTCACTCCCGCCGAAACGCCCCCTTGGCCTCTGTCATCCAATCACGGGCTCAGCAACACCTGGCCCCAGCTCAGACATCCAATCCAAACCTCCCATTAGTCTCAGTGACCTTTGACATTGGCCTTGGTGAGCAGAACAAGTTGAACTGTCTGCGGCAGCGAGGGACCTGAAAGCATCATGGGATGGATTGGGAAAGTATACAGAATTTTACCCACCATGCATTGGTAGGATCAGCTCCAATACTATCTCGTCAATGTGATTTGTGTTGTCTACAAATAAATTAAAGACATCCTGTGTTGTTTTTTTGWTGGCCACTAATTTGTCCAACATGCACCAATATTAGATCACTCTGAGGCCTAATTCACCCATTTACACATTGGTATTTATTCATACATCATTAACTAGTGATTCCTATGACCAATAGAGGGTCTTTTTGTGATGTAGCCTATTTAGGCCAACAATCCTGTACTGCTTTGGTTCTTCCAGTCAGCCAGACAGCCAGTCAGGAGTTTTCAGGGTGGATTTGACAGGCACTGTATTGGCTGATACGTCACTCAATAACGAGTCACTCAAACCTCTCTATCACACTTGTATTATTATCCAGCTTCACTGTCCTCCCTTCCTTCTAGTCTTTACTMTGGGGAGATGGTAGTTAGCATTGCCTGTTATCTTGATTCATAAAGACTCATGCATGTTTATACAACTAGTAGAAGTAATAACTAGTGTTTTATTTTAGACCCTTAATGGCTTTTAAAATTGATTTTATGGTATTTTTTATAATATCAGAAATGCTAAGGTCAAACATTTAGGAAGATYTTTCTTCCATCATTCTTACACATTAGATTAGTTAATGTGGTCAAACAATACAATGTAAGAAATAGTTCAAGTTTAATTGTCTAGTACAGCGTTTTCCCAAACTCAGTCCTGCCGACCCCCAAGGTGTGCACGTTTTTTGTCCTAGCACTACACAGCTGATTCAAGTAATGAACTCAAGCTTTGATTATTTGAATCAGCTGGAGCAAAAACCAAAAGGTGCACCCCATGGGGGTCTCCAGGACTGAGTTTGAGAAACGCCGGTCTAGTACATCTGGATGTGTTGTGATAGTGTGTAGCCCAGAGGCTGTTCTAGGTCTCACTAGCAGACTGTCTGCTAGTCTGGCTGGGCCTCAGGAGAAGAAGGGTCGACTGCTCTGAATCCGTTTGTTTTAACTGTGTTTTTCTTCTAGGAATTTGCTCTCTCTCATCCACCGAATGATCGAGTTTGTGGTGCGTGAGGGCCCCATGTTCGAAGCCATGATCATGAATCGAGAGCTTAGTAATCCCATGTACCGGTATGTTTGTGTGTCTCCCGTGATCACTGTTTTGATCATGTCATGTACCATAATGTATTTTGTTAATCAACAAGTTGACTGTTAGTCATTGTGTTGCCTCTGTTGGTCAGGTTTCTGTTTGAGAACCAGAGCCCAGCACATGTCTACTACCGCTGGAAACTCTACTCAATACTACAGGTCAGTATGGACCAGCCAATCATGTGGCACCTTGTCCTGCATCACATCCTCCCCTTTTTACCTTCTTCTTTAGCACCTCTGATGTCTGTCCTCTCATGACTGGTTAGGTCAAACATGTCTGTCCTCTCATGACTGGTTAGGTGGAAAGCACTATAGGTCAAACATGTCTGTCCTCTCATGACTGGTTAGGTGGAAAGCACTATAGGTCAAACATGTCTGTCCTCTCATGACTGGTTAGGTCAAACATGTCTGTCCTCTTAATATTGTCACATTGAAAAGGAGGAAGAAGAGGCATTGTTCAACTTGCTACTGTTTGATACCCTGAACAATGTCCTTGTTGTCTAATGTGAATGATGTCCTAACCCCCCCACAGGGAGAAGCGCCAACAAAATGGCGGACGGACGAATTCCGCATGTTCAAGAACGGCTCGTTGTGGCGCCCTCCTCCCCTCAACCCCTACCTACACGGCAACTTTGAAGAGGGGGAGGAGCCAGAGGAGGAAGAGGAGGAGCCTGGGAAGAAAGGATGCTTAAAAGAAGAGTATGTTCTGTGTTTGTAATGTCATTAACATATTTGTATTCTCTAATGGACAAATGCGCAAAGAATCTGGTGAAGCAACGAGTCAACCTTGGCCTTCGTTAGCCAACACAGAAAGACCTGGAGAAACTCCCGGCACATAGGCATTGGCTTAATCAGCTTATTCTACCAACCAATCATCTCCCACAACACCTTCCCCCTCCCCGTACGCAAGCACACCACAAGCATAGAGCCATGCCTTGCAGTCATGTGATTCGCAAAAATGTTATTATGACAAATTTCTCAGTAGGTCAGTCCCATAGAATTCAATGGTCACTAAGGCCAACTTTGAATTTCTTGATATACCAGGCTTATATGTGCTGTGCACAATAGCATGTGGATGAAGTTACTCGCACCTTGACACTAAATACCCTGAGATAGACTAGTGTCCTGTCCAGGGGGTGTACTGGTACATCACGCTGCCTCACACTACAGTAACAGGAGATAGACTAGTGTCCTGTCCAGGGGGTGTACTGGTACATCACGCTGCCTCACAGTACAGAAACAGGAGATAGACTCCTCTATGCGCCAGACAAGGCTACTAAGTTTAAACATAAAAAATGATGTTGAACTACTTATCCCCCCCCCCCCCCCTCCAGAGAGCGTGATCAGCTAGAAGAGCTGTTGAGAGCTCTGACTCCTAGGAAGGGGGACATAGCAGAGGCCATGTTGTTTTGTCTGAGTCATGCCGAGGCTGCAGAGGAGATCGTAGAGTGTGTCACAGAGTCTCTCTCCATCCTCAAGACACCACTCCCCAAGAAGGTAAACAGGATGAAAACCAAGCGTCTGTTTGGTTACATACTATGTTAAATAGGCATCTTTCTTCTTTTCCTTTTTCTATTGCATGTATATAGTATTGTTTTGTATGATTACCTCACCTAAATTAATTTCCATGTAAATGGGCAAATAAAGATACTTTATCGTGTCGTAGGCACAACTTTGTTTTGCGTTCACCCATGTTTGTTTCTTTGTAACTTCCTTTTTGCCTTGTGGTGTTTGGTTTTCTGTCAGAGCCTTGAGTGGCTTGTGTAAAACGTGCRGTAAAATGAGTACTTTTTATCGTAGTTATTCCATTCTATCAGGGAGGACTGGTCAGTTTGGCTGAAATATATATATATTTTTTTWAACATTCCTTCCTTGTTTTTCAGATTGCACGGTTATATCTTGTGTCTGATGTGCTGTACAACTCATCTGCTAAAGTAGCCAACGCGTCGTACTACAGAAAATAGTAAGTCGTTGAGTTTGGGTTCAGTGGATGTGATGTTTGGATGTGACTGTGGGTGTCAAGGACCTTGCTTGCTTTTGGTTTGCGTAACTTTGCAGTGTATATATTGGCATTGAAGATGTTTTCCTACACAAGTTAATATGTTGAACTTGTCCCTCACACAGCTTTGAGGCCAAGCTCTGCCAGGTCTTCTCAGACCTCAATGCAACATACAAGACGATACAGGGTCACCTCCAGTCAGAGAACTTCAAGGTATATTAAATTGTATACATTTTCCAATCAGTTTTAATCATGTTACCTACACCTTTCTTTCAGAACTACACAGGGACTAGGCTAGGGTGTAGGAGCTGGGTTTTAGGGGCTAGGGTGTAGGGTGTAGGAGCTGGGTTTTAGGGGCTAGGGTGTAGGAGCTGGGTTTTAGGGGCTAGGGTTTGCTTCTGGACAGGGTGTAGGAGCTGGGTTTTAGGGGCTAGGGTTTGCTTCTGGACAGGGTGTAGGAGCTGGGTTTTAGGGGCTAGGGTTTGCTTCTGGACAGGGTGTAGGAGCTGGGTTTTAGGGGCTAGGGTTTGCTTCTGGACATGGTTTTACCGTTTCAACTTTCTAAAGTAGTATTTTCTCTTGGCCAACAGCAACGAGTGATGTCGTGTTTCCGTGCGTGGGAGGACTGGGCCGTGTACCCAGATCCCTTCCTCATCAAGCTGCAGAACGTCTTCCTGGGTCTAGTCAACTTGTCAGCTGAGGAGACGGCTTCCACTCCCATCACAGTAGAGGTCAGCTAGCCTACTCCCCCCTCTTGTGTTCGTTCTCATGGTTCTGCTAATGAATGCTTGCTAATCTTATTATTAGCTACGATTTGAAAATGTTATCATGGTTTGACAATATTGTGTGACTATTGGAAATGTTACGATTTGATCATGTTGGTGATGTGTAATGTCGTCCACCCAGCACTAATCACTTCTGGAAGCTTCTTTTTGTTTTGAATGTAATCCTAAACCACTCCACTTCTCCTCACTACAGAAACCACTGTTTGAACACCTGACCCCTAGTCTGTTGGCCCAGCCTGAACCAGTGGAGGACATCGACGGGGCCCCCATTGGGGAGGACATGGATGGGGCCCCACTGGAGGACGTGGATGGGGTTCCTATAGGACTGGACGGGGCTGCTGTGGTGGCCGGCGCCCCTCTAGACGGAGCTTCCCTGGGGCTGGATGATCTGGATGGAGTGCCCATCAAAGCCCCGGAGGAGGACATAGACGGACTGCCCTGTGAGTGACCGTTTGTCTTTTACACATCCACATACGGACACGTTGATTATTAAAGGGATACTTCATATTTGTTTCCTTACCTTGGAAGAGGTCTATGGACTTAACCCCGAACGTCAACAGGACAGTTTTCTAATCAACCTCCTCCTTGTCTTTTAGTGGATCGTGCTGCGGCCAAAGCTGCATCCTTTAAAGTAGCACCTTCAAAATGGGAAGCAGTGGACGAGTCTGAGCTGGAGGCACAGGGTGAGACCATGACTACAGGCTACCTTCTACCAAGCTAGGATCCCACTTGAATAGGCTGCTTTCTACCAAGCTAGGATTCCACTTGAATAGGCTGCTTTCTACCAAGCTAGGATCCCACTTGAATAGGCTACTTTCTACCAAGCTAGGATTCCACTTGAATAGGCTACATTCTACCAAGCTAGGATCCCACTTGATGGCTACTTTCTACCAAGCTAGGATCCACTTGATAGGCTACATTTACCAAGCTAGGATCCACTTGAATAGGCTGCTTTCTAAAGCTAGGATTCCACTTGAAAGTATCCTGAACCTGTTTTTTGTGGCAATTTCTATCAAGCTATGATTTTGTCTTAATTGTGTGTCTGTTCCCTCAGCCGTGACCACCTCAAAGTGGGAGATCTTTGAGCAGCCAGAGGAGGAGAAGAAGGGCGAGGACGACAGTGACGATGAGGACACCAAGAGTTCTCGTTCAGAGGAGCCTCCCAGTTACTCCAACCCCATCAGAGACGACTTGGACWCCAAGACCAAGCACTCTGAGATGAACGAGGACAGACGCACCAAGCTACGGGAGATAGAGGTTAACATGGCAGCATTTTACTGGAGCTCAGTTGGTAGAGCACTAGGATAGTGGGTTCAATTCCTGGGACCACCCATATGTATAAAAAAAAAAGCGCTTTACTGCGTCTGCTAAATGGCATATAATATTATTATCAGATGGCCGGAAATAAACAAACAAGTACAACTCACATGAGGCTCGGAGTTGTTAATTTAATAGTAAAATAATAATAAGGATACCAAGACGTTTGGTTTCCTCCACACGTTCAGTGGSCACACCATGTAAGTTGACCCTGTCGTATTTTTCTACATGTTAAAATAATATGTTTTCTTCAGGTCAAAGTGATGAAGTTCCAGGACGAGCTGGAGTCTGGGAAAAGGCCCAAGAAGTCTGGCCAGAGTCTCCAAGAGCAGGTGGAACACTACAGAGACAAACTGTTACACAAGGTATTACTTATGAACCAAATCCTCTTGGTTCCTGAAGGAACATGCAGTACATTCTGAAAGTACTCAGACCCCTTGACTTTTTCCACGTAACAAAATGTGGAGGAAGGGGTCTGAATACTTTACGAATGCACTGTAGGAGCTGTACTATTGTTGGCCAATGTTATGGCACCCTTTATTACATGAATTACGGTCATTGCTATTTACCTCAATATTACCTGAAGTTTAAAGGACATATCCTAGAGGATACTTCAGATATTGATGTATTTAACAGCCCAGGACTCCCTGGAGAACAGTTCCAATTGTTACTGGGTGTACTATCATAGCTGAATAAAGGAAAATATGGATAATGTTGCTTTCCATTCAGTAATATAACTTAACAACGCCTTTTTTCAGGAAAAAGAAAAGGAGAAACTGGAACGGGAGAAAGAGAAGGAGAAAGAGAGGGACAAAAAGGAGAAGGAGAAAAGCGAAGCTCGTTTAAAAGACGCCAAGAAGGAGAAGGAGGAGTCTACTCCGACCAGGAGAGACAGGTTAGACCCCTCATAGTTTTCGTGATGCATTCATTAGACTTAATGACATTAGTGGCTCTATTAATCAATCAAGCTTTATTTATAGACCACATTTTTTCCCAACAAATGCCTTTCAAAGTGCTTAAGAAATAAAATAATACAAGGTGAGAAAGATGAAACAAAACGTTTCTATGCAAATCTAAAATGAAGATTGACATAAATAATGGTTGGATAGCAAGAGGAAACTTAGTGATAGAGCTATGTGATGGGTTCCTATCAGATCCTAGGAAAGCACTCTCTATTAGGGTTAAATACCATTCATATGCACCGTTGAAAAGAGGGGCAGTTCAGGGCTTCCTTGACAGAGATTTATATCTCACTGGGATTCAAATTAAAAACCGATAGCCAGTCGTTGTATGACTAAAAAAAACTATTCTGCCAATTTCATCATCTCTGCCAGGCGTGGTCTGTCTCCTGTGGTTGCTAAGAAACGGCGTCACAGCGTCTCGCCCGGCAGCAGACGGGCTCGCTCTCCGTCCCCCCGCTCGGAGAGGTCAGAACGTTCCGAGCGCTCGGACCGCTCCTACTCCAAGGACGTAGTGTCGTCAAGATCCCGCTCCTCCCACAAAGACTCCCCTCGCGTCACCAGCAGCAAGAAGTTGTCCAAAAGGTCAGGAAGCATTTAGATATACTTCTAGAGGAATGTTTTAAAGATGTTCTACTTTTACCTTTTGAGAGGAAGAACAACTGTTTGTCAATCAAATATCTGATCCTTCTATCTTTGTGGTGGGATAACTTTCAGAAACGTCCTTAAAGGCCATTACAGCTTGGGCCTCCAGTTCTCCTTAACTCTCCTGTGTTCTTTCTCCCCAGGTCTCCCTCGTTACCCCGCACGCCCAAACGTTCCAGGAGATCACGCTCCAGAACACCCAAGAAATCCGCTAAGAAGTCACGGTCAAAATCACGGTCTCCGCATCGGTCCCACAAGAAATCGAAGAAGAGCAAACACTGACAAATCACATCCCTGTTCACTCTCCCCTATACACCCTCCCCCCAACCTCCACGATACACCCCCCCCCCCTCTCCCGTGATGGATAAATAAAATAATGAACTGGAGTGGCAGCTCCGTTCCCTGCCTGAATGTTCCTGTGAAGAAGAGGATGATGAAGAGGAGTAACGGGTATGCCATGTTGGGTCTCGATGGATCCAGCCTGGTTGCCATGTTGGGTCTCGATGGATCCAGCCTGGTTACCATGTTGAGTCTCGATGGATCCAGCCTMGTTMCCATGTTGGGTCTCGATGGATCCAGCCTTGTTGCCATGTTGGGTCTCGATGGATCCAGCCTGGTTGCCATGTTGGGTCTCGATGGATCCAGTAGGGTTGCCAGGTGAGGTGTCTCTGGGATCTATCTGTGTTGCCATGTTGGGACTCAATGGATCCAGCAGGGTTGCCATTTTGGGACTAAATGGATCCCAGCTGGGTTGCCATGTTGGGACTAAATACATTTTGCCAGAATGGATCTAACCCGAATAATAAGAAATGATAATCTGGATATGTGTCCTGCCCACTCTTCCACCGCCTAATGGGGTTAATCCTTGTAGTAGACCACACCCCCAGTGTGATGATGTAGTCTTTTTTTCTCCATGATATCCTTTTCTTTTTGAATAAAAAGGATTCCTAATAAAAAATTACATTTGTCCTTTAACTCTTTGCAACGCAAATCGTTTCAGACAAGTCCTGGAAGTCCCCCCACCCCCAGCTGGTTCAGTCCGTTTCCTCTATTTTGACACAAACCAAATATGCAGTTTTTCTCTACAGAGAACACCAGAATTAATTTGAGGTCAGTTAGAAGTTCAACAGACAGGAATCCTAATGTACCTGTTCAGCGCTGGTATTAAACATATGGCTGTTCTGTGCCTGAGGACACCCCAAACAGACAAAGATTCTTGCCCAGTCTGTAATGGCAGTGGTGGAAACGGGAGAAAGTTTGGAAGTAGGAGCTGTACTTGACAACACTGAAAATATACACGCTCAACTGCTTCCTTTTGTAGAAATAAACATAGCAGATGTGTAACTTAGACTACGCATATCTTTAAAAGCAAAAACAACGATTTAAATGTTTTTCAAGGTCGAGAGACATGCGTCCTCCGAAACACAACCCAACCAAGCCGCACTGCTTCTTGACACGATGCCCATCCAACCCAGAAGCCAGCCACACCAATGTGTCGGAGGAAACACCGTACACCTGGTCAGCGTGCACTGCCCGCCACAGGAGTCGCTAGTGCGKGATGAGAAGGATATCCCTGCCGGCCAAACCCTCCCCTAACCCGGACGACGCTGGGCCAATTGTGCTCCGCCACATGGACCTCCCGGTCGCGGCCGGCTGCGACAGAGCCTGGACTCAAACCCAGAATCTCTGGTGGCACAGCTAGCACTGTGATGCAGTTCCTTAGACCACAGCTAGCACTGTGATGCAGTTCCTTAGACCACTGCGCCACCCGGGAGGCTCTAATGTTTTTCAAGGTTAAACAAAGTTGGTTGAGTTCATTCCCCGCTGGGTGTATAGTCCATAGATGTGTCCGTGCTTACACTGTGCTGGATATATGGACACTACATCAGATGGTGAACTCTGCTACTCCGTTGTCATGGTCTACATAAGTACATTTTAATAAACATCTACTCTGGTTACACTTGAGCAAACAGTTATATATCCACGAGTAATGATATAGAAGTTGATATGCAGAATGCTCTGCCACACAGATTGTTTTTATTAAACTACATATCCACTAGGTGACAGTATGATGCTGCTTTAAAGGTTCACAATTCTAGAGACTTCTAACAATCCTGTATTGTGTTATTCATTTGTTTTTAATGTTGTTGACCTTTTAAAAGTTGCCTACACATCAGCATCTCAAGCACAGACGTCTTGCCATCAGTTCTCAGTCCCACTCGGTCGTGTTCCTGGGAAAGAACAGATGGATGTACTGATAAATGTGTGCTTATGTAACAGTTTAACTTTAATCCTCGCCCCGGGCGTGAACCAGGGACCCTCTGCACACATCAACAACAGTCACCCACGAAGCATCGTTACCCATCGCTCCACAAAAGCCACGGCCCTTGCAGAGCAAGGGGAACCACTACTTCAAGGTCTCAGAGCAAGTGACGTCACCGATTGAAAGGCTATTAGCGCGCACCACCGCTAACTAGKTAGCCATTTCACATCRGTTACACTTACACACACACACWCTCTCTCTTTCTCTCCCTCTTCTCTCTTTCTTACTTTCTGTCTCTCTCTGGGGCTACCTAACACTGTAATTCGTCTTACATATCGCTCGCTATGTGCTACGAGCCTCGGTGAGAAAGAGCCGTGGTCTTTGCCAGGATAGGATTTGGGGTGTTTGCTGTGTAACTGTGCCATGGGAAAGCCCCGTGCTGAAGGAATGATGTGCTGTCAGTTTCTCTAATRTATCTGGAATAGAGTCCTTMCTTGTTTAGAGCCCTGCATCTGTCCTCACAGATCCCCGGTGGAGTTTAGCCAAAGATACAATAGTAAACTGTCTCCATGATGCCGGATGTGTTGAGTCCCATCCATGTGTACAATACTGGGAGAGAGAGAGAGTCTGTCTTGCTGAGACATTGCATGGCCATTAAGGCTGACTTGATAGGAGGCTTGGACCACTCTCCTCCTCAGGAAGTAAAAACCTAAAGCACAGATGTGATCTATATAGGATGACCTCACGGTTAAAGACATGGGAACACTGCGCGTGTGTGACCCCTTGGATAAAGACATGGGGACAGAGACTGATTCAGTTTGGAAGTCAAATCAAATTTATTTATATAGCTCTTCGTYAGCTGATATATCAAAGTGCTGTACAGAAAKCCAGCCTAAAACCCCAAACAGCAAGCAATGCAGGTGTAGAAGCACGGTGGCTAGGAAAAACTCCCTAGAAAGGCCAATAGTAAGGGATAAACGATACCTTTTCAAGCCTCTTGACATTTATGGAAGTACTGTCTAGAAAGACCCCTTGTGACACATTGTATTGATGTGTTAATCCTCACGATATAACATGGCGGAACTTGTTTTTTTTATTTTACCTTTTATTTAACTAGGCAAGTCAGTTAAGAAAAAATMATTAGTTTCAATGACGGCCTAGGAACAGTTTGTTAACTGCCTTGTTCAGGAGCAGAACGACAGCTTTTCACCTTGTCAGTTCAGGGATTCGATATTGCAGCATTTTCGGTTACTAGTCCAARGCTCTAACCACTAGGCTACTTGCCGCCKCTTGTATGATCTATAATAARTCATTTAATTTGTAAAGTGCTTTTCTCACACCAAAGGCGCTTACAAATTATTAAAAACAATCCAAAATAACAGAACATAGAACACACAAAGAATTARCAGAATTCCTTTTCTGACCAGCAAGGTCTTGATAATGTATATAGACTGTAAACTAGACCATAAAGCATCTGCTATAAGACACATTGATGGATTTATCTTTTGTTACAGAAGTCATAGGCTACTTTYGAAAAGTCACCTAACTAATTCCTGTAGTAAATAAATAGCTTGGCATCCATCTACCCTTTCTATGCACTCAATGTAGATTACGGTAACAATTGAACACAGAAACCAAACAAACCTGAAAAACGAATTAACGCAACAGTGTCTTTATTTGCGCAAATTAAGCATGGGTTCATAAAGTAAGCTCGAGTTTGGAGTACTACAAGAGCTCCTCTGTCTCGCGATTAAAGCGCAGTCGGCTCTGCTTCCAGTTAGTAAAGGCGACTAGAGGGGTACTAGGAACAATGTCTAATTGCTGACACAAAACATTTTAAAAAAGCAACTTCGAGGAAAATGCTAACGAAATTCTATCGAAACTGACTGTAGTACTCGATTAGGAAAAACACTAGATCACTGCTACTCGCCTTTTCGAGATYCCTACAAGGCCGTCCTAARGTCGGGAAATCAGATCACGACTCCATTTTGCTCCTCCCGTCCTATACGCAGAAACTCAAACAGGAAGTACCTGTGCTAAGGTCTATRCGACGCTGGTCTGACCAATCGCAATCCTTGCTTTAAATTGTTTTGATCACGCGGACTGGGATATGTTCCGGGTAGCCTCTGAGAATAACATTGACTCTTACACGGACACGTGACTGAGTTCATCGGGAAGTGTATAGGGGATGTTGTTCCCAAGGTGACTATTGAAACCTACCCAAACCAGAAACCGTGGATTGATGGCAGTATTCGTGCAAAACTGAAAGCGAGGACCACCACATTTAACCATGGCAAGGTGACTGGAAATATGGTCGAATACAAACAGTGTAGTCATTCCCTCCATAAAGCAATCAAACAGGCAAAACATCAGTACAGAGACAAAGTGGAGTCGCAATTCAACGGCTCAGACACGAGACGTATGTGGCAGGGTCTACAGACCATCCCGGATTACAAAGGGAAAACCAGCCACATCGCGGACAACGACGTCTTGCTCCCAGACAAGCTGAACACCTTCTTCTCCCGCTTTGAGGATAACACAGTGCCACCGACGCGGCCCGCTCCCAAGGACTGCGGGCTCTCCACAGACGATGCCATCGCACTGCACACTGCCCTATCCCATCTGGACAAGAGTAATACCTATGTCAGAATGCTGTTCATTGACTACAGCTCAGCCTTCAACACCATAGTACCTCCCAAGCTCATCATTAAGCTCGGGTTTAAACCCCGCTCCGTGCAACTGAGTCCTCTACTTCCTGACGGGCTGCCCCCAGGTGGTGAAGGTAGGAAACAACACCTGCGCTGATCCTCAACACAGGGGCCCCACAAAGGTGCGTGCTCAGCAATGACAGCGTGGCCACGCACACCTCCAACTCAATCATCAAGTTTTCAGYTGACACAACAGTAGTAGGCCTGATTACCAACAATGACGAGACAGCCTACAGGGAGGAGGTGAGGGCCCTGGCGGAGTGGTGCCAGGGAAATAACCTCTCACTCAACTTCAACAAAATGAAGGAGCTGATCGTGGACTTGGAGGTGGAAAGCTTCAAGTTCCTCGGCGTACACATCACTGACAATCTGAAATGGTCCACCCACACAGACCATGTGGTGAAGAAGGCGCAACAGTGCCTCAGGAGGCTGAAGAAATTCAACTTGGCCCCTAAGACCCTCAAACTTTTACAGATGCACAATTGAGAGCATCCTGTCAGGCTGTATCACCGACTGGTACGGCAACTGGACTGCCCGCAACAGCAGGGCTCTCCAGAGGGTGGTGCGGTCTGCCCAATGCATCACCGGGGCACACTGCCTGCCCTCCTGGACACCTACAGCACCCGATGTCACAGGAAGGCTAAAAAGATCATCAAGGACATCAACCACCCGAGCCACTGCCTGTTCACACCGTAATCATCCAGAAGGCGAGGTCAGTACAGGTGCATCAAAGCTGGGACCGAGAGACTGAAAAATAGCTTCTATGTCAAGGCCATCATACTGTTAAACAGCCATCACTAGTCAGCTACTTAACCCTGCACCTTAGAGCCTGCTGCCCTATATACATAGACATAGAATTACTGGCCACTTTAATAATGTTTACATACTGCTTTACTCATTCAATATGTATATACTGTATTCTATTCTACTGTAATTAGTCAATGCCACTCGTCCTAATATTTATATATTTCTTAATTCCATTATTTTACTTGGAATTAAGAAGATGCATTACTGTTAATTGTTAGATACTACTGCACTGTTGGAGCTAGAAGCACAAGCATTTGACTACACCCGTAATAGCATCTGCTAAATTTGTGTATGTGACCAATAACATTTGATTTGATAGAGGGGAGGGAGTTGCCCCCAACACACTCATCCAACATATTACTACTTTACTCAAAAGTTATCTAAATTATTATCTTTATCTTAAGGCTTTCCTATTTGTATATTTAAAAACATATATAGATCTCACTTCATTTAAATATATCAACAAAAAATATATATTTCATAAACTTATCTCCAAAAGTTGTGATGACACAGAGGACATGTTTTTGTTGAGCAGTGGCAGCCAGGGAAAGTGTTGGGGACATAATATGATGACATCCTGTGGTCTTAATGTGAGTTACAGAGGGGCGGGGCAGMTACCCCCAGGGGACTAGTTACCCGAGTACCCTATAATGAACAGTGCGCCACTGTCTTCGTTCGGCCGCGCTCCATATGGACGTTTTGTKACTGTATTCTGGTTTTGCATACAAGGAGAGACACGAATGGCATGGTGTGGTGAACGTTTGTCGTTGTTTATGATAACAGCGTCTTCTAATTAAGTAGGCTACAGCAATCATGTTGACAATTTAGAAACTTGCCTTCCATGTGCGAGCACAACGTGGGAATTCGTGGAACGTGGAAATCGGTGGCAGGTGATGGCTATGATGCCTCGAGAGTAGACTGTTGAAAACGTCCTAGAATACTACAGGCGAGGGACACGGATGATGACAACAATGAGAACGCTCGCTGCAAGTTGTCTGACTGCCAGGACGACTCGTCAGCGGATAGCGGGGCAGCAGCAGGAAACAATGCTGGACGAGATCTGGAAGCGGTTCAGATGCATCTCACCTGCCTACCCGAGTGATACATGACGGCTAAATTAACTTTATCAGGATATATGCTCTGCTGGGAAGTACTGAGAACTCAACCAGGTAAGATGGTCTCACTGACGCAGTCGAAGTTAATGGTATGTTTATGCTTCTCTCTCTGAGTGGAGTAGTACTTTATTGTTAAGTTTCCCCGCATACTATAACTCAAAATCACAATACAGTGATGACCAATGTATGCTATGCACTCTGTTGCCTTTTTAGTTTAGGCAAATCTAGTCATTTTAAAAGGTTATATGGTCATGTTATTGTTGCCCACATCCTCTGAGTTACACTGACTGTACAAAACATTAAGAACACCTGCTCTTTCCATGACATAGACTGACCAGGGGAAAGCTATGATCCCTTATTTATGCCACCTGTTAAATCCCCTTCAATCAGTGTAGATGAAGTGTATATTCTCCTGAACTGTATTGAGCCACTGAAATGAAATTATCTTAGTGTTTGCTTATACAAACCTCTTCAAAGTGTTTTGTAAAATGTGTCCTGTTTTATGTTCTCAAATATGAGGCGCTATATCTTTTTCCTGTAGGCTTACATTATTATTGCTCAAACATGTCAAATTGCCCTGTGAGAAAAGCCTACTGGTGTATGGAAACTCATCATTCATACCAGTAATGTTGAAGCAAAACACAACAACTAGTCTGTTCCTAAACCAAACTTCAATCTTTCCCAAGAGTCTAATAATCTTCTGCAAGTGATGTTGTCTTGTGTCTTTCACAAATTCTCCCTCTTTCTGCTAAAGTGACATGTATTTACTCTCATACAATCGGTCGCTATGGAAACTCCCTTTTGGTTGGATCTGCTGGGCTCCTGCGTTCTGTTATTTTAACACCAAGCCCAATGATCAATGCATGGGAATGTTTCACCCTTAACCAAGCCAACCCACTGAAACCCCCACACTTAGCACCATGAAGGGCATGTTTATACCTGGCTCATTAAACTGTTATCTCTTAGTCAGTAAACCCTTTAAAGTACCGTTCCAGGCTGCCAAGGACTTCTTAAGATCTGTCGAAACCAATTGAAACCAGAAGAGAAGCAACAGACAACGAAGTAAGGTCAAATTTGTGATATATTGATTGAGAGATACCCAATGTCTTCTCTTTGTCGTGTTTGTCCCATCACTGGATCGAGAGAGAATCCTCTTTGTGTTGGCTGGAAGTGCGGTAAGATTACGTGGGCTGCCAGAGCAGACAGCGGTGGAAGTAGACTGAAGTATCTCTGTGGTTGGGTCCTCGGTCCTGCCCTGCCAAACCCCCTGGCTTAGCTGGCTCTTTAGACAGGATGCCAGTTGTCATGGTTGCAGGGCTAAACAGCAGCATATTGGCCCTTATAAACACAGTCCCATTCACCCAGGGGTAAAGATATCAGGTATATAGACCCTTATAAACACAGTCCCATTCACCTGGGGGTAAAGATATCAGGATATAGACCCTTATAACACAGTCCCATTCACCCAGGGTGAAGATATCAGGATATAGACCCTTATAAACACAGTCCCATTCACCCAGGGGTAAAGATATCAGGTATAGACCCTTATAAACACAGTCCCATTCACCCAGGGGTGAAGATATCAGGATATAGCCCCTTATAAACACAGTCCCATCACCCGGGGTAAAGATATCAGGTATATAGACCCTTATAAACACAGTCCCTTCACCCAGGGGTAAAGATATCAGGATATAGACCCTTATAAACACAGTCCCATTCACCTGGGGGTAAGATATCAGGATATAGACCTTATAAACACAGTCCCATTCACCGGGGGTAAAGATATCAGGTATATAGACCCTTATAAACACAGTCACTTCACCTGGGGTAAGATATCAGGATATAGACCCTTATAAACACAGTCCCATTCACCGGGGTAAAGATATCAGGATATAGACCCTTATAAACACAGTCCCATTCACCCAGGGGTGAAGATATCAGGATATAGACCCTTATAAACACACAGTCCCATTCACCCGGGGTAAAGATATCAGGTATATAGACCCTTATAAACACAGTCCCGTTCACCCAGGGGTAAAGATATCAGGATGGCCCAACCCATATTAGACATATTGATTTGAGGTCATGTGTTGGACTCTCAGTTGTCCCCCAGTAGAATAAAGTTGTATGTTTTGTCATACAGCACTTCGGCTCATCCAAATAAAGTCACACTTTCCCAGAAGTGTAATCAATCTATTTGGGTTTTATGTAAAAGTGTGTGTTGTCAAACTATTTTTCCATTTCATTCTGTTTTGACGTCTGCTTGTCAGTGTTATCAGCATGACAGGTAGAGATATACTTAATGTATAGGCTTGTCCAAATGGACCCCTATTCCCTATGTAGTGCACTACTTTTGACCAAAGCCCCATGGGCCCTGGTCAGAAGTAGTGCTTAATTTGGGAAGCAGATCAGGACAATAGGAACCTGTACTGTACTTCCTGTAAAGTGTTGATGTGGAACATGTATTTCCTGTTTTCCCGTCTAATGAAGTGTCATTAAAAGATGACGGGGGGGGGGGCTTGGATCTGTGTTAGGTTCTTCACAGTGAATAATTTATTACAGTTGTCAGCTGCCCTCTCCCTCTGACTTTTGCTGCCGTTCCTAAAGTGTATCAGAGGGATGAGTCTAACAGATCCACGGGCACATCAGGTTGACGCAGCAGTTAACATTATAACATCCATTATGAGTCAGGTCAGGAACACTTCTCTCTTGGGTGTAACGAACGTCACTGTGGATATCGCCCTCTGTGGTGCTGTCTGTCTGTCTGTCTGTCTGTCTGTCTGTCTGTCTGTCTGTCTGTCAGGACAAGAAACGTCTCCCTAGGGCTCCCTCCAACTCTAACATTCCACACTGTGCAGGAAGTAACCACAGGGACAACAGCTCCACACACACACACACACACACACACACACACACACACACAGAGCCCAGCCCCAGAGACCGTCTCAACTCGTGCATAGATTCAGCTCTTATCACGTAAAACCTCTTAGTTCACTTTGAACTGCCTCCCTGAATTCCTAAGGGTATGATAGCTTTGAGATATGGTAATCAGGGAAGGTGTGCACCGCCCGTCACTTAATTCAACCTGTCGGAATCACCGGAATATTAACGGTATAATCGCTTCAATAGTTTGAAATATATACAGGACATCTAGTTATAATAATCTAATAACGTATACATGATGTAATGTAAAGTGTTTGTGCATAACTGTTTGCCCTGTGCTGAGTTAAAAGCCACCCGCTGTAGTCAGGGCTGGTCCAAATGAGTCTGGAATGTGTTGGTGTGAGCGCGTAGAGGGAAGGAATACGTTTTAAAGAACCGCTCCAGGTCCCAGTCTGGGAGGAGATTTGYTGGGGTCGGGGGTCACACGTCCGAGTACCACAACCATAGTGATCCTATTAAATTACTATTAGTAGTATTATAATTCAATGGCCAGAGGTCAGAGGTCGGAGGTCAGGTCTGCTGCTCTCATTAACTGTCATTCAAGGACACAGACACCAAGTAGATAAAAAAAAACACAAGTGCAATTTTTATAGTCACGTGACTTAACGTGCAGTAGGCCACGAAACAACGCTCGTTACAGAGTTAGTTTAAAAGATTGATATCCTGGTCAAGTGATGCTTGTTTTTCCATTAGTTTTGCCTTTGACCTTCTTTTTTTTTTAGACTTAACGAGTTAGCAACCAGTCAGGAAACGAGGACTTGATAGTCAACGTTGATTAATGAGGCTTGTTCTCAGTTCAGTGGAAACACCGGTATTGATGTCAACCTCTGAAAGTCGTACGTATCATAATGAGGTACCTATAGTACACACTTCCTCTTCCTATATATAAACACACACACACACACACACACACACACACACACACACACACACACACACACACACACACGTCTGCCCCCTAGCACAAGAGGTTTGACGTGCACCAGCAGCTGCAGTAGCCTCTGTGTTGCTGCCTGGGAAAGCCCAGTGGGAAAACAACCACTTCTGACCGCAGCACCATCAAAATGCAGATGTATTACTATCCAGTCCTCCTGATGTAATTTCAGTCTAGCCTTTATTAGGCAGATCTTTTTTTGTTGGCTTGTGTCTGTCATTTTATGATGGTCTGTGTGTAGCCGGCTGCTTCATACTGCTTCCCTCAGTATCAAAGTGGTAGTAAACGCACCACACTGTACGCTACAGTTAGCTTAGCTTGTCTTTCTGAAGTGACAATATGTTTATGTGCAGCTGCTTCATTGAATGTGTTGAAAAATGTCACCCTATTCCCTTATAGGGCCTTCTAAAGTAGTGCACTACAAAGTAAATGGGGGTGCCATTTGCACTTTGTCTCATACTGCATACCAGGTGGTGCTGAGACCGGCTTCCCTCAGCATCAACATAGCGGTAAACGCACCATATGCTACAGTTAGCTTACCTTGTCTTTCTGAACTGAGATTATATTTGTGTGTAGTTTGTGGGTTTCCTTATTAAAGTATATTGTTTTATGAAGCTACATGCTTCTAGCACTTCTGAAAGGTCAGGGATGCMAACTAAAAGAACAGAGCTAGCCTGCTGTATTTTTTWATCTGTTTGTTTGTTGACACCATAGCTAACAGGCCTGGCGTCTGTTGCAGGGCAGTGCACAACCTCTAATGTTCTGTTCTCTTGTCCTCTTCAGAGACTACGATGCACGCCTGCCTCTCCACAAGTGAGGAAGACATTTTTTTTAATAGACGTTTACATCCATTTCAATGGACATCTTACCGTAGGCCTCTGGGTCAAAAGTAGTGCACTACTTGCTGTATATAGGGTCCCAWTTGGGGTGCACCTACTGTAAAACCCTTTTTGAATAATAAGGTGGGTATTTAAAATGTGAACAGCTCTGATATTCTACGTGTTGAAACGTTGAGATACCGGTGAATGTTCAGAGTCGTGTTGTTTGGATAGCTACTGTAGTACAGGGCTGGGCTTCTTATAGATAAGTCAACTGCTCTCTGGGATGTCTGGGATGGGAAGTCGGGATGTCTACATGTTCAAGTTTTATCTTGTTTGTTTTGAACTTGTGTCGTTTTATATATCTGTGTTAAATTAACTAAGCGGCATCAACAGAACTGGAAGAAAGGAATCATGGCACACACACACACACACACACACACACACACACACACACACACACACACACTAGCTTACTCTCTCACTCACTCACTCACTCTCACACTACCTTTTCACGCACCGTTTCACCTCAACCGGTTTCTTCAGAACTTTGTTCAAATCAAATGTTATTGGTGGCATACACATATTTAGCAGATGTTATGGCGGATGTAGGGAAACATTTATGTTCCTAGCTCCAAACGTGCATTAGTATCTAACAATACATACAAATCCTTCCGAGAGAACATTGGATTGAAGGGATTTGATTTGACATATTGTTAGCAAATGCCAGAACCTGTCATAACAGCCAGGTTTGTACTGATTGTTCAGCTGTTTGGATGCCCTGGGACTTTCTGTGTTCTCTCTCTACCTGTCTAATGTTTCCTGGATCTTTGACTAATGATGAGTTCAAAGGTTCATGTGGCTTCAAACTCCTAGTTAGATCCATATGATTACAGAATTACACCGCTGGTTTAGATTTTCACAGCCGGTTAAAATGCTGAGGCCTTTACATTAATTAAACCCCTAAGTAAATACTGAAGCAAGGGMTTTGTATTACGAGGCTTGCAGAAATATTCCCTGGGGCTTAGGCCTCGTGGAGATCTGGAAAAATATAAGTCAACTCTTGTTTCATAATACAAGGCACAAAGTAAAGAGATGCCAGTGGAATTGGTTTCCACAAGCTCGCTGAAAATGAAAATCCTATGGCTGTTTCTCTTTGTTGCTGAGGCTCCTTTTCTGATCAAATCGAATGTTATTTTATTTGATTCGAGCTGTTCAGTGTGTGTGTGTGTGTAATGCGTGTACACGTATACTAAGTGTACAAAACATTAAGAACACCTACCTAATATTGATTTGCATCCATTTTGCCCTCAGACCTCAATTCGTCAGGGCATGGACTGTACAAGGTGTCGAAAGCGTTCCACAGGAATGCTGGCCCATGTGTACTCCAATTATTCCCATTGTCGTGTTAAGTTGGCTGGCTGTCATTTGGGCGGTGAACCATTCTTGATACACACAGGAAACTATTAGAGCGTTAAGAAAACAGCAGCGTGGCAGTTCTTGACAGTCAAACCGGTGTGCCTGGCACCTACTACTCCGTAAATCTGTTGTCTTGCCCAATCACCCTGTGAATGGCAGACGTACACAATCCATGTCTCAATTGTCTCAAGGCTTGAAATCCATCTTTGACCTGTCTCCTCCCCTTCGACTACACTGCTTGAAGTGGATTTAACAGGTGACATCAGTAAGGGATCATAGCATTCACCTGGATTCACCTGGCCAGTCTACGTCAGTGAAAGAGCAGGTGTTCCTAATGTTTTGTACACTCAGTGTATATCCTTGTGTGTGTGCTGAGCTGTGCTGTACAAGGGAGTGAAATTGGCAGCCGTCCCGGTCCCCTCGCGCTCGGTCTTCCAGGGAGGTAGATTCACTGTGCCAACGCAAACCAWAGCCCGGGCAACACTTTCAAAGGGCCTTTCTGGGTGAAAGGTGGAACCTGTGTAATTTATGCCGTCATGACCCAGTGAGGGAGCTGCTGCTGGGGATAACTAGGGGTTAAATTCCACCACAATGCTCTCTATATGTTTTCTGAAACTACAGCACTGATACTTTTCATTATAGCTGAGTACCAATGGTCTTTTCTTGAGCAATGATGTTTGTGATTCACCAGTACACTCTTAGAAAAAATGGTTCCAAAAGGGTTCTTCGGCTGTCCCCATCAGAGAACCATCTTTGGTTCCAGGTAGAACCCTTTTTGGTTCCAGGTTGAACTCTTGGGTTCCATGGGTTCCCTCTGTGGAAAGGGTTCTACATTGAATCCAAGGGGTTCTACTTGGAACCAAAAAGTGTTCTTCAAAGGGTTCTCCTATGGSGACAGCCAAAGGAACATTTTTAGTGTAGGCTCCTAGACTTTGGTTCTGCTTTAGTTCCGTAGAAAGATTTCTTCCTGACAGTGAGGTCTCTTTTTATCTGAGCCAATTAGCCTAGCTTTAAACCTTATCAAACACTGGCTTTCAATGGCTGTTKATTCTTAGAAACTATTTACAATCCTAACCTCAGCCAACTCCTTTGTAGCCTTCAAAACTCTATAGCTACAATTTCCTGCATCTTAACTTGAATTGTAGTTGTTGTTCACATGGCTGGATCATTGGTTGGGTTTGTGTTGGCAGACATTAGGATTAGTAGAGGAGGGTAACTGAAAGACCAGTCATCTGAAGGCCGACCCACTGGGCCACTCAGTCTTAACACTGCTGCCAAGATCTTTCCTTTCTACCCAGTGGAATGACACTGTTCACACCTCCCTTGCAGAACACCTTCCAGATCAAATCAAACTGTATTTGTCACAAGCGCCGAATACAACCGGTTGTAGACCTTACAGTGAAATGCTTACTAACGAGCCCCTAACCAACAATGCAGTTCAAAAAAATACGGATAAGAATAAGAAATAAAAGTAACAAGTAATTAAAGAGCAGCAGTAAAATAACAATAGCGAGATTATATACAGGGGGGTACCGGTACAGAGTCAATGTGCGGAGGCACCGGTTAGTTGAGGTAATATGTACATGGAGGTAGAGTTATTAAAGTGACTATGCATAGATAACAACAGAGCAGTGGTGTAAAGGAGGGGGGGGGGCGCGGCAATGCAAATAGTCTGGGTAGCCATTTGATTAGGTGTTCAGGAGTTTTATGGCTTGGGGTAGAAGCTGTTTAGAAGCCTCTTGGACCTAGACTTGGAGCTCTGGTACCGCTTGCCATGCGGTAGCATAGAGAACAGTCTATGACTAGGGGGCTAGAGTCTTTGACAATTTTTAGGACCTTCCTCTGACACCGCCTGCTATAGAGGTCCTGGATGGCAGGAAGCTTGGCCCCAGTGATGTACTAGGCCTTACGCATTACCCTCTGTAGTGCCTTGCGGTCGGAGGCCGAGCAGTTGCCATACCAGGCAGTGAATGCAACCAGTCAGGATGCTCTCGATGATGCAGCTGTAGAACGTTTTGAGGATCTGAGGACCCATGCCAAATCATTTCAGTCTCCTGAGGGGGAATAGGTTTTGTTGTGCCCACTTCACGACTGTCTTGGTGTGCTTGGAACATGTTAGTTTGTTGGTGATGTGGACACCAAGGAACTTGAAGCTCTCAACCTGCTCCACTACAGCCCCGTCGATGAGAATGGGAGCGTGCTCGGTCCTCCTTTTCCTGTATCCCACAATCATCTCCTTTGTCTTGATCATGTCGAGGGACCGATTTGTTGTCCTGGCACCACACGGCCAGGTCTCTGACCTGCTCCTTATAGGCTGTCTCATAGTTGTCGGTGATCAGGCCTACCACTGTTGTGTCATCGGAAAACTTAATGATGATGTTGGAGTCGTGCCTGGCCGTGCAGTCATGAGTGAACAGGGAGTACAGGAGGGGACTGAGCACGCACCCCTGAGGGGCCCCTGTGTTGAGGATCAGAGTGGTGGATGTGTTGTTACCTACCCTTACCACCTGGGGGCGGCCCGTCAGGAAGTCCAGGATCCAGGTCAACATCCAGGGTCCTTAGTGATGAGCTTGGAGGGCACTATGGTGGTGAACGCTGAGCTGTATATGAATAGCATTCTCACATAGGTGTTCCTTTTGTCCAGGTGGGAAAGGGAAGTGTGGAGTGCAATGGAGATTGCATCATCTACTCTCTGTTTATCATATATGCATTGTCACTTTAACTATACATTCATGTACATACTACCTCAATTGGGCCGACCAACCAGTGCTCCTGCACGTTGGCTAACCGGGCTACCTGCATTGTGTCCCACCCACCACCCGCCAACCCCTCTTTTACGCTACTGCTACTCTCTTTTCATCATATATGCATAGTCACTTTAACCATATCTACATGTACATACTACCTCAATCAGCCTGACTAACCGGTGTCTGTATGTAGCCTCGCTACTTTTATAGCCTCGCTGCTGTATATAGCCTGTCTTTTTACTGTTTTATTTCTTTACCTACCTATTGTTCACCTAATACCTTTTTTGCACTATTGGTTAGAGCCTGTAAGTAAGCATTTCACTGTAAGGTCTACACCTGTTGTATTCGGCGCACGTGACAAATAAACTTTGATTTGATCAACTGTGGATCTGTTGGGACGGCATGCAAATTGGAGTGGATCTAGGGTTTCTGGGATAATGGTGTTGATGTGAGCCATGACCAGCCTTTCAAAGCACTTCATGGCTACAGACGTGAGTACTACGGGTCGGTAGTCAGTTAGGCAGGTTACCTTAGTGTTCTTGGGCACAGGCAGTATGGTGGTCTGCTTAAAACATGTTGGTATTACAGACTCGGACAGGGAGAGGTTGAAAATGTCAGTGAAGTACACGTCCTGGTAATCCGTCTCGCCCTGCGGCCTTGTGAATGTTGACCTGTTTAAAGGTCTTACTCACATCGGCTGCGGAGAACGTGATCTCAGTTTTCCAGAACAGCTGGTACTCTCATGCATGTTTCAGTGTTATTTGCCTCGACGCGAGCATAGAAGTAGTTTAGCTCGTCTGGTAGGCTCGTGTCACTGGGCAGCTCTCGGCTGTGCTTCCCTTTGTAGTCTGTAATGGTTTGCAAGCCCTGCCACATRCGACGAGCATCAGAGCCGGTGAACTATGTTTTGCCTGTTTGATGGTTCGTCGGAGGACATAGTGGGATTTCTTATAAGCTTCCGGGTTAGAGTCCCGCTCCTTGAAATCGGCAGCTATAGCCTTTAGCTCAGTGCGGATGTTGCCTGTAACCCATGGCTTCTGGTTGGGATATGTACGTACGGTCACTGTGGGGACGACGTCATCGATGCACTTATTGATGAAGCCGATGACTGATGTGGTGTACTCCTCAATGCCATCGGAAGAAACCCAGGAACATATTCCAGTCTGTGCTAGAAAAACAGTCCTGAACTTTGCATCTGCTTCATCTAACCACTTTTTTTATTGATCTAGTCACTGATGCTTCCTGCTTTAATTTGTTCTTGTAAGCAGGAATCAGGAGGATAGAATTATGGTCAGATTTGCCAAATGGAGGGCGAGGGAGAGCTTTGTACGCATCTCTGTGTGTGGAGTAAAGGTGGTCTAGAATTTTTTTCCCCTCTGGTTGCACATTTAACTTGCTGATAAAAAATTTMGTGAAATGGATTTAAGTTTTCCTGCATTAAAGAGCTCTTTGCGTTTGGCTAGCTGCTAAAGTCTAAGACCCACTGTGTCAGCCAGCCACATCAAGCCCTTTGTTCTGCAGAGCCAGCCAACCAACCTTGAACGGACACTGAATTGACCAATAGAGATAGAGCTTACTGGAGGTGGCCTGACATTCAATGGCCCTTGGATGTGGATGTCTTTATTCTTTCCTTTATGTTAATGAGGGCAGATATTTCCACATGCTTCCTGGTAGACAGGGTGAGATGGCACTTCCCCTTTTAGTCTTCAAGGGGAAAGTAGTAAGTAGACTGGAGACATCCACCTGGTGCTAGCATCTCGCTAACGGATGCTAACAGTCTCACCTGGACCCGTTTCCTGTGTGAGAAAGGCTAGCCAAAAGGGATGCCACACACACACACACACACACACACACACACACACACACACACACACACACACACACAGACACACACACACACACACACACACACACACACACACACACACACACACACACACACACACACACACACACACACACACACACACACACACACACACACACACACACACACACACACACACACACACACACACAGTCACAGTCTCACACACAACCAGCTGGCCCTCTGCTATCCTGCAAACAGTTTTTTCAGAGACTAAACTGCTCGCCAGCCTCCGCCCTCCCTCCTTCCTCTCTTGTGTTTCTCTGGGGGTTGGGCTCGCTGCCTCCGGACAGAGAGAACAAGCTGTAGCTTTAGTGTTGGCGTGCCGTGAGGGAGACTGTCTAACGTTCTGGAATGAACGCTCGGCTTGGGTGTGTTGGAATTCCACAGCTAGCCTAGCTAGTAGCCTCACGTTTCCCTGTGTCTTCGCTGGCTGTCAGAGGATGCCACAGCAGCACTACTATGGCTCAGGTGAGAACACTTTCCACTGGACAGCTGACTTTGGAGATTTTAGTGAACCCTATTGGTCTGTTCTCAGAGGGAGCTGCTGGAGTAATGCAAACCCTTTTGTTAGTTCCAGGTGATCGGTGTTATCGAAGTGTGGTGCTTTAAAGTSTGGCTGTGTCTCAGGGAGCTTCACTAAGTCAGCCAGGCTTTTGGGTCCTGTCATCTAGTGCTATTAAATCATGATGGACAAGTCTCTTATGAGGATCTAGATAGAAACCTTAAACCTTTGTTCATATTAACGTCACACCGTTGTGTGTGGAATGTTCTAAATTCACTAAAGTGTGGCTTTGTGTTCTTCTTTAGTTTATATCCATCTGTGTACATGTTTATTCTTGTTCTGAGTGTGTTTGTTTGTGCTTGTTTGAGTGAGAGAAGCCAGTCTGTTAGGTGTGAGTGATGGGTGACGGTATGGTATGCATTGACAATGCTGTTAGGTGGACCTTATGCTTTCTCCTCTTCGCCTGTGTGTGTGACGTGTGTGTGACGTGTGTGTGTGTGATGTTATGAGAACTCTGTATGCACTTCATAAACTGTTATCACTAAATCGCAGTCCAGAGGTAAACCTCTGGCATTCCTCTCATACAAGAGGGTCAAGGGGAATATTGACCAGGCTTTAATAGTCTGTTGACACAATCTTCTCATTTCACATGTAGCAGAAGGCTTGGATGGGAGGACTGTTTTCCAAGCTTTCGTGCGTGTGTAAGGTTGTGAAGTTCATGTCAACTGAATGTTTAGATGGTGTGTGTCTGTACAGACATGCTGTGCTTCATAACATTACTGTCTTTTAAGGTCAGGCGCTGTAAGTTCAGGTCACACTGTCCGTGTATAGGTTACTGTCTGTTTATATACTGATTATACAGCATTATGGTTTCCTGTGCTAAGAATGTCCATCTTCATTATGTCATTTGTTTACGTGTTCATTCCTTTAGAAGAGACTTCACTACAGACCCTGGTTCGTTCCCSGGCTGAGTCACAAACGGCCATGAGTCCCATAGGGCGGCGCACAATTCGCCCAGCATCATCCTGGGAGGGTTTGGCAGGGGGGCTTTACTTGGCTCATCGTGCTCTAGCGACTCCTTTTGGTGGGCCGGGAGCCTGTAGGCTGACTTCGGTCGTCAGTTGAATGGTGTTTCCTCCGACACATTCGTGCAGCTGGCTTCCTGGTTAAGCGGGCAGGTGTTAAGAAGAACGATTTGTCGGGTCATGTTTTGGAGGACTCATGACTCGACCTTCACCTTTCCCGAACCCGTTGGGTAGTTGCAGCAATGAGACAAGGTCGTAATTGGATCGCACGAAATTGGGGAGAAAAAGGGGATGAAATACAAAACATTTATGGAAGAAGAGCTGTACAGAATAGCATACTGTAGGTGAAATAGAGAACCAAAAAATACCAAAGTTAAACTAAACATTTCCATGTAATTTAGTTAGAGTAAGAGGTAACATAATGGCCTTTGGCAGAGCAGGCTGATCTTCTTTCCTATGGTACACACACATACACACATACACATATATATATACACACACACACACACACCAACCACCCCTTTTTAATGGCGTGGTCCAGTAGTCAAGCCCCTTAGTCACTGGAGCGGAAAGCGGCCTCATGGAGATGGCACGGTCAGGAACGGCCTGACCAAGTATGACATCACCGCACCGGGTTCCGCTAAGAGTCAGCACAGCATTGTAGAGCTGTCAACAGGGAGGGAGAAACCTGGGGTGCAGGGTCAGAGTTTACATCCGTCTCAGGCCCAGCTGTCAACAGGGAGGGAGAAACCTGGGGTGCAGGGCAGGGTTTTTGCAGAGTTTTCATCGTCTCAGTTCAGCTGTCAACAGGGAGGGAGAAACCTGGGGTGCAGGGTCAGAGTTACATCGTCTCAGGCCAGCTGTCAACAGGGAGGGAGAAACCTGGGGTGCTGGGCCAGGGTCAGAGTTTACATCCGTCTCAGGCCCAGCTGTCAACAGGGAGGGAAAACGCTGGGGGTGCCGGGTCACCCACCGGGACTGGGCATTGGTGCATATCCCCTAGGAGTGGGGGGGACTGGACAGGGTCACACCGGACGACTGGGCTTGGTTCATATCCCATAGGCCTAGGGGGGGAGTGGGGAGGGACTGGACAGCGGGGTTGGTTCTCTCTCACCATCATGGATCTTGAGTCAGGGGGTTGGTTCTCTCTCACCATCCATGGATCTTGAGCTGGGGTTGGTTCTCTCTCACATCATGGATCTTGAGCCAGGGGGTTGGTTCTCTCTCACCATCATGGATCTTGTGAGCCAGGGGTTGGTTTCTCTCTACCATCATGGATCTTGAGCCGGGGGTTGGTTCTCTCTCACATCATGGATCTTGAGCCTGGGGGTTGGTTCTCTCTCACGCATCATGGATCTTGAGCGCAGGGGGGTTGGTTTCTCTATCACCATCATGGATCTTGAGCCAGGGGTTGGTCTCTCTCACCATCATGGATCTTGAGGCCAGGGGGTTGGTTCTCTATCACCATCATGGATCTTGAGCCAGGGGTTGGTTCTCTCTCATCCATCATGGATCTTGGAGCCGGGGGTTGGTTCTCTCTCACCATCATGG
Source organism: Salvelinus sp. IW2-2015 (assembly GCF_002910315.2). Taxonomy (NCBI): domain Eukaryota; kingdom Metazoa; phylum Chordata; class Actinopteri; order Salmoniformes; family Salmonidae; genus Salvelinus; species Salvelinus sp. IW2-2015. The sequence continues at coordinate 213,163 of NW_019942706.1, read as the reverse complement.
ATCTTGAGCCAGGGGTATGGTTCTCTCTCACCATCATGGACTCTTGAGCCAGGGGGTTGGTTCTCTATCACCAATGGCACTGCTGTTGCCAGCAGGACCTGGCTCGTTCTCATTTACATTCAACAACATAGGTCGGCAGTAGGAAGCTCTCTCATCCATTTATATGTGGATGATAGTGTTTGTTATACTCAGCTGGCCCTCCCTGGATGTTGTGTTAAACTCTAGCAGTGTCCAACAAGCTTTCTCTGCCCTTAACCTTGTTCTGAACACCTCCAAAACAAGGTCATGTGGTTTGGTAAGAAGAATGCCCTCTCCCCAGGTCGTGGGTGTTGATACTACCTCTGAGGGTTAGAGCTTGAGGTAGTCACCTCAATACAAGTACTTGGGAGTATGGCTAGACGGTAACTGTCCTTCTTCAGCACTATCAAAGCTGCAGGCTAAAGTTAATCTAGACTTGGTTTCCTCTATAACTAACCTGATTCAGATGACATCTACCCATGCTAGTTAACGGAGACGTAGATTATGATGGCAGGTAAGGGTGCTCTCGAGCAGCTAGATGTTCTTTACCATTCGGCATCAGATTTGCACCAATGCTCCTTATAGGAACATCCAATGCACTCTATACTTCTGTAAACTGGTCATCTCTGTATGCTGTCGCAAGACTCCTGGTTGATGCTTATTTATAAACACTCGTAGGCTCACTGCCCCTATCTGAAGATATTACTGCAGCCCTCATCTCCACATCAACACCCGTTCTGCCAGTCACATTCTGTTAAAGATCCAAAGCAACACATCCCTGGTCGCTCCTCTTTTCAGTTTGCTGCAGCTAGTGACTGGAACGAGCTGCAACAAACACTCAAACTGGACAAGTTTTATTTATTCAAAGACTCAATCATGGACATCTTACTGACGTTGTGGCTGCTTTGTGTGATGTATTGTTGTCTCACTCTTTGCCCTTTGTGGCTGTTGTTGTGCTCAATAATGTTTGTACCATGTTGTGTTGGCTGCAATGTTGTGTTGCTACCATTGTTATGTTGTGTTGCTGCCATGCTTGTGTTGTCATGTGTTGCTGGCTTGTTATGTTGTCTTAAGTTTCTCTTTATGTAGTGTCGTCTCTCTCGTCGTGATGTGTGTTTTGTCCTATATTTATATTGTATTTTTTTCATCCCAGGCCCCCGTCCAAACAGGAGTCCTTTTGCCTTTTGGTAGGCCGTCATTGTATATAAGAATTTGTTTTTAACTTACTTGCCTAGTTACATAAAGGTTAAATAAATATATAAAAAATTAAAGAGAGGAATCTGACTGCGTGTGAGTGATGATCCCACCGAAGGTCATATCCACGGGGAAGGTGAATTCAGGGTCATTAAATTAGTGGTGGATGAAGGGCGAGTGGCTGGTCTGCAGGTTATATTATGAAGGGCGAGTGGCTGGCCTGCAGGTTATATCTATGAAGGGCGAGTGGCTGGCCTGCAGGTTATATCTATGAAGGGCGAGTGGCTGGTCTGCAGGTTATATCTATGAAGGGCGAGTGGCTGGCCTGCAGGTTATATCTATGAAGGGCGAGTGGCTGGCCTGCAGGTTATATCTATGAAGGGCGAGTGCTGGTCTGCAGGTTATATCTATGAAGGGCGATGGCTGGTCTGCAGGTTATTATCTATGAAGGGCGAGTTGCTGGCCTGCAGGTTATATTATGAAGGGCGAGTGGCTGGCCTGCAGGTTTATATCTATGAAGGGCGAGTGGCTGGCCTGCAGGTTATATCTATGAAGGGCGAGTGGCTGGCCTGCAGGTTATATCTATGAAGGGCGAGTGGCTGCTGCAGGTTATATCTATGAAGGGCGAGTGGCAGCGCTGCAGGTTATATCTATGAAGGGCGAGTGGCTGGCCTGCAGGTTATATCTATGAAGGGCGAGTGGCTGGCCTGCAGTTTATTCTATGAAGGGCGAGTGGCTGGCCTGCAGGTTATATCTATGAAGGGCGAGTGGCTGGCCTGCAGGTTATATCTATGAAGGGCGAGTGGCTGGCCTGCAGGTTATATCTATGAAGGGCGAGTGGCTGGTCCTGCAGGTTATATATTATGAAGGGCGAGTGGCTGGCCTGCAGGTTATATCTATGAAGGGCGAGTGGCTGGCCTGCAGGTTATATCTATGAAGGGCGAGTGGCTTATATCTACAGGCCACATTGTGGGTTTTCTTTCTTTATTTACTCTAACTGGTGTTAGTGTGTAATCCTAACCTTTAACATTTAGGTCCTAACTGTACGTCAAATAACATACACACCAATCACCTAATGCTTTTGGGAACAGGCAGAAGAAAAAAAAGTTTACATCGATCCACAGAGGCAAAAGGGACAATGTCGGAGTTGAATTCAATAAGAGGAAAAGCTGTGAAATAGAGAAACAGGAAGATAGCAGTGTTATGTTATGTGATGTGATGATGTGAGGCACTGTACAAATTCCACAGTCGCAAGCCGGGAACTTCAAACAGGCCTTTGGCACATCAAGGCAACAGTTCAGATGGGTTGAATGGAAACTGAAGTCTGGACACTGACTGTAGGTCTATAACCTCTCACATAGCCTTCATATTAACTCCTGCAGAATTAAGCAAATGATACACCAATTGTAGGCAACATTTTGTCTCAGGAACAGGAGTGGAGAAATAGGATTTCTTTCTTTCGGCATTTTGATAGAATGAGAATGATCAATTAGATACTGTCTGTAGAGGTGCTGTCTTTATCAGCATCATAACAGCTGATAGTATTTCAACCACAGTTAGATACTGTCTGTAGAGGTGCTGTCTTTATCAGCATCATAACAGCTGATAGTATTTCAACCACAGTTAGATACTGTCTGTAGAGGTGCTGTCTATATCAGCATCATAACAGCTGATAGTATTTCAACCACAGTTAAAAGTATTTCAACTGAAATCTTATCAGGAACATGTTGGGTCGTTTCCACAGCTTTCTACTTCCTGACAACTGGTCAAACTGATGTCATTTCCTGTTTTTTGTTGTTGTGTTTTTGCAAGAGTTTTACTGATGTCAACTAGATTGAAGCATTCATTCTATTGTATTTATGACATCATTCATTCATTCTATTGTATTTATGACATCATTCATTCATTCTATTGTATTTATGACATCATTCATTC
>NW_019942706.1:209371-209707 GCF_002910315.2 Salvelinus sp. IW2-2015 | reverse complement strand
TATTGTATTTATGACATCATTCTGGTCAACGAGAGTTTATTTAATCTTCTAGGGCAACATATAATGACAGACGAGAAGCTGCATGGATATCATTTTACCGTCTCTGACTGCAGCCTACAGCACGTTTTCTATATTAGTTAGGTTATGGGTGGTGTGGGCCTCAGATTTGACACTGTCACATGTAGTCGGGCAGTTGCGGATAGGTTATTACCAATTGCGGGCGGGTGAATAAATAGCTGACCCACAAACCACTAGTGTGTGTGTGTTGTGGGGGGAACAGGGTGTTCTCTCTCCTATGTTCACCTGGGCTCTCCCCGATCTCTCTACTCTGAGGTG
>NW_019942706.1:207815-208855 GCF_002910315.2 Salvelinus sp. IW2-2015 | reverse complement strand
ACTCTCCCCTATCTCTCTACTCTGAGGTGGAATGGAGAGGTGTACTCTCCCCTATCTCTCTACTCTGAGGTGGAATGGAGAGGTGTACTCTCCCCGATCTCTCTACTCTGAGGTGAAATAGAGAGGTGTAGAAGGTTGGAGAGAGGGCCATGAAAACACTCCAGGTTCTCCAAATCCAACACTTTTCCTTGATGTTCCAGTCAGAAGGAGCGGTGGCCAGACCAAGGGGGCTGAGGAGGAAGCCAAAGAAAATTCCTCTGGAAAGTATTCCTTACCAAGGAGGTCTGGATGGTGAGAAGAGGCAGAAGTAGAGGCCGGGAAGTGGAAGCAGAGAGGGAAGCAGAGAGGGAAGCAGAGAGGGAAGCAGAGAGGGAAGCAGAGGGGGAGAGAGAGACGGAAGCATAGGGAGAGACCGAGGGACAGAGAGAGGGAGACCGAGACAGAGGGAGAGAGAGAGAAAGGTCCTGTGTGACTCAGTTGGTAGAGCATTGCCCTTGCAACGCCAGGGTTGTGGGTTGGATTCCCGTGGGGAACCAGTACAAATGAGAATGTATGCACTCGCTAATGTAAGTCACTCTGGATAAGAGCCTCTGCTGAATTACTAAAATGTTAGTCGGCGACACGCGGAGAGACGGACTCAGACGGAGACAGAAAGAGTCAGACTGAGGCAGGAATGCCGAGGCAGAGAGAGGGATGCAGGACAATGGTTGTACTGAGATACTCCTTTTACTGGTTTTGTGGTTTCTCTGTTTCTATGACTGGTCATTAAGTTTCTCTGGCCTCTCAACTACGGACATGTGGAGGAAATAAAATGAAAAAGAAAGAGTGAGTTTGACACAGTTCACTGTCCCCACTCTGTCTCCACGCTGTATCACCCTGTCCCCACCCTGTATCACCCTGTCCCCACCCTGTATCACCCTGTCCCCACCCTGTATCAACCTGTCCCCACCCTGTATCACCCTGTCCCCACCCTGTATCACCCTGTCCCCACCCTGTATCACCCTGTCCCCACCCTTTATCACCCTGTCCCCACCCTGTCT
>NW_019942706.1:200896-206944 GCF_002910315.2 Salvelinus sp. IW2-2015 | reverse complement strand
CCCTGTCTCCACCCTGTCTCCACCATGTCTCCACCCTGTCTCCACCATGTCTCCACCCTGTCTCCACCATGTCTCCACCCTGTATCACCCTGTCTCCACCATGTCTCCACCCTGTACCACCGTGTCCCCACCCTGTACCATGCATAAACACATATTTTGTGCATAAATATGCATAAACACATATTTTAGGACTGACGGACTCTTTCAGATGCCTCTGGTCCATTCAGTCCAGTGACAGAGAGGAATGCAACTCATTCCTCATGATCTTGGGAAGACGTCGTAATGAACAGATCAAGATGACCTGGAACTGGCGACTTCTCACTGCACTGTTATGATTGAAAAGTCACTTTTGTTGCTGGAAAAGACCAGGAGAACCCTTTAACACGAGGTAAATACCAAGGCTCAGCATTCCCTCCTTGTTATTAGTTAGAGTTAGACTGTGGAGTAATTCGTGTCAGGCTGTTGAGCTCCTCTTGCCTGTAAAAGTGTTAACTGTACATCGAAGCAGCAGTGTTTCCACATTTTTAGAGTACTTCTTGTTGTTCAGTGTTTAATGTCTGGAGAGTAAACACAGCGTTTACAACTGCATGTGAATGGGTTAACTGGMTTAACTGCCTTGTTCAGGGMGCAGAAAGACAGATTTTTACCTTGTCAGCTCGGGGATTCGTTCTGGCAACCTTTCGGTTACTGGCCCAACGCTCTAACCACTAAGCTACCTGCCACCCCATCAACGTGTGTGTATATATATATGTATATATGTATGTGTCTGTAACTAAACTAAGCCATGTGCTTTAGTAGCAGCCAAGCTATGAACAGGAGAAACTGAACTCTGTGACAATCTGGGGACACCACTAGTGTCTATAATGGTTGATCTGGGGGACACCACTAGTTTCTATAATGGTTGGTCTGGGGGACACCACTAGTGTCTATAATGGTTGGTCTGGGGGACACCACTGGTGTCTATAATGGCTGATCTGGGGGACACCACTAGGGTCTATAATGGTTGATCTGGGGGACACCACTGGTGTCTATAATGGAAGAGAGAGATCACCCTGTATACCCTGTCCCCACCTGTATCACCCTGTCCCCACCTGGTAATCACCCTGTCCGCACCCTTTCACCATGTCCCCACCTGTATCACCCTGTCCCACCCTTATCACGCCCTGACCACCACCCTGTCTGCACCCTGTACCACCTGTATCACCCTGCTCCCCTGTCTGCACCCTGTCTGCACCCTGTCTGCACCCTGGTATCACCTGTATACCTGTCTCCACCCTGTCTCCACCCTGTATCACCCCTGTCTCCACCCTGTTATCACCCTGTTCACCATGTCTCCACCCTGTATCACCATGTCTCTCACGCTGTCTCCACCCCTGTCCACCCTGTCTCCACCCTGTCTCCACACATGTCTCCACCCTGTCTCCACCCTTTCTCCACCCTGTCTCCACCCTGTTCCACCTGTCTTCCACCTGTCTCCACCCTGTTCTCCACCATGTCTCCACCTGTCTCCACCATGTCTCCACACTGTATCACCCCTGTCTCCACCATGTCTGCCACCCTGTAACCACCGTGTCCCCACCCTGTACAATGCATAAACACATATTTTTAGGGACTGACGACCTTTCAGATGGCCTCTGGTTCCATTCAGTCCAGTGACCAGAGAGGAATGCAAACTCATTCCCTCATGATCTTGGGAAGAACGTTCGTAATGAACAGAACACAGATGACCTGGAACTGGCGACTTCTCACTGCACTGTTATGATTGAAAAGTCACTTTTGTTTGCTGGAAAAAGACCAGAGAAACCCTTTAACACGAAGGTAAATCCAAGGCTCAGCCATTCCTCCTTGTTATTAGTTAGAGTTAACAGACTGTGGAGTAATTTCGTGTCAGGCTGTTGAGCTCCTCTTGCCTGTAAAAGTGTTAACTGTACATCGAAGGCAAGCAGTGTTTCCACATTTTGAGAGTATTCTTTGTTGTTCGTGTTTAATGTATGGAGAGTAACCACAGCGTTTACAACTGCAGTGAATGGGTTAACTGGTTAAACTGCCCTTGTTCAGGGGCAAAAGACAATTTTACCTTGTCAGCAGGGATTCGTTTGGCAACCCTTCGGTTTTACTGGCCCAAACGCTCTAACCACTAAGCTACTGCCACCCCATCAACGTGTGTGTATATATATATGTATATATGTATGTGTCTGTAATAAAACTAAGCCAATGTGCTTAGAGCAGCCAAGCTATGAACAGGAGAAACTGAACTCTGCTGACAATCTGGGGACACCACTAGTTTATAATAGGTTGGATCTGGGGGACCACCACTAGTTTCTAAATAATGGTTGGTCTGGGGACCCACTAGTGTCTATAATGGGTTGGTCCCTGGGGGACACACTGGTGTCTATAATGGCTGAATCTGGGGGGACCCCACTAGGGTCTATAATGGTTGATCTGGGACCCACTGGTGTCTAATAATGGCCGATTGGGGGACACCAACTAGTGTCTATAATGGTTGATCTGGGGGACACACTGGTTGTCTATAATGGTTGATCTGGGGACAACCACTGGTGTCTATAATGGTTGATCTTGGGGACAACCACTAGGGTCTATAATGGCTTGATTTGGGGGACACCACTCTGGTGGTCTATAATGGTTTTGACTAGGGGACACCACTGGTGGTCTATAATGGTTTGACTGGGGGACACACTGGTGTCCTATAATGCCGATCTGGGGGACACAACTAGTGTCTATACTGGTTAATCTGGGGACAACCACTAGGGTCTATAATGGTTGATCTGGGGGACATCCCACTGTGTCTATAATGGTTGATCTGGGGGACACCCTATGTCTATAATGGCGATCTGGGGGAACCACTAGTTGTCTTAAATGGCTGATCTGGGGACACCACCTAGGGCTATAATGGGTTTGATCTGGGGGAACACCATGGTGTCTAAATGGTTGATCTGGGGGACACCACTGGTGTCTATAATGGTTGATCTGGGGGACACCACTGGTGGTCCTAATGGTTTGATTGGGGGACACCACTAGGGTCTATAATGGTTGGATCTGGGGGACACCACTAGTGTCTATAATGGCTGATCTGGGGGAACACTAGGGTCTAATAATGGTTATTTGGGGACACCACTGGTGTCTATAATGTTGATCTGGGGGAAAACCATGGTGTCCTATAATGGGTTGATCTGGGGACACCACTGGTGTCTATAATGGTTGATATGGGGGACACCACTAGGGTCTTATGGTTTGATCTGGGGGACACCAAACTAGTGTCTATAATGGCTGACTGGGGGACACCCTAGTGTCTAAATGGTTGATCTGGTTATAGGTTGCTAGCTGCAGTGTGGGGACTGGTTATAGGTTGCTACTGCAGGGTGGGACTGGTTATAGGTTGCTAGCTGCCGGGTGGGACTGGTTATAGGTTGCTAGCTGCAGTGTGGACTGGCTATGAGTGCTTAGCTGCAGGGTGGACTGGCTATAGTGCTAGCTGCAGGGTGACTGGTTTTATAGGTTGCTAGCTGCAGGGTGGACTGGTTATAGGTTCTAGCTGCAGGGTGACTGGTTATAGTTGCTACTGCAGGGTGGACTGGTTAATAGGTTGCTAGCTGCAGGGTGGACTGGCTATAGAATGCTAGCTGCAGTGTGGACTGGTTTAGGTTCTAGCTGCACGGTGGACTGGGTTATAGGTTGCTAGCTGCAGGGTGGACTGGTTCATAGTTGCTACTGCAGGCCTGCCGGGCGACTGGTTAATAGGTTGCTAGCTGCAAAGGTGGACTGGCTATTAGGTTGCTAGTGCAAGGGTGGGACTGGGTAAGGTTGCTAAGCACTGCAGTGGTGGACTGGCTATAGGTTGCTAGCCGCAGGGGTGGACTGGCTATAGGTTGCTAGCTGCAGGGTGGACTGGTATAGGTTGCTAGCTGCAGGGGGACTGGCCTATAGGTTGCTAAGCTGGCAGGCTGCAGGTTGGCCTGCGTTTAGGTTGCTAGCTCAGGGTGAACTGGCTAATAGGTTGCCCTAGCTGCAGGGTGGACTGGCTATAGGTTGCTAGCTGCCGGTGAACTGGCTATAAGGTTGCTAGCCTGCAGGGTGGACTGGTTATAGGTTGCTTACGCTGCAGGGTGGACTGGTTTATAGTTGCTTAGCTGCAGGGTGGACTGGCTATAGGTTGCTAGCTGCAGGGTGGGACCTGGACATAGTTTGCTAGCTGCAGTGTGACTGGCTATAGGTTGCTAGCTGCAGTGTGGACTGGCCTATAGGTTTGCTAGCCTGCAGGGTGGGCCTGGCTATAGGATGTGCTAGCTGCATGTGGACTGTTATAGGTTCTAGCTGCAGGGTGGACTGGTTATAGTTGCTAGCTGCAGCTGCAGGGCGGACTGGTTTATAGGTTGCTAGCTGCAAGGTGGACTGGCTATAGGTTGCCTAGCTGCCAGGGTGGACTGGGTATAGGTTTGCTAGCTGCAGTGTGGGACTGGCTATAAGGTTGTAGCCGCAGGGTGGGAACTGCTAAGGTTGCTAGCTGCAGGGTGGACTGGTTATTAGGTTTGCTAGCTGCAGGGTGGACTGGCTCTTAGGTTTGCTAGTCTGCAGGCTGCCAGGTTTGGACTGTTATAGGTTGCTAGCTGCAGGGTGAACTGGCTATAGGTTGCTAGCTGCAGGGTGGACTGGCTATAGTTGCTAGCTGCAGGGTGAAACTGGCTATAGGTTTGCTAGCTGCAGGGTGGACTGGTTATAGGTTCTACTGCAGGGTGGAACTGGTTATAGGTTGCTGCTGCAGGCTGGACTGGCTATAGGTTGCTAGCTGCAGGTGGACTGGCTATAGTTTGCTAGCTGCAGTGTTGGACTGCTATAGGTTGCTAGCTGCAGTGTGGACTGGCTATAGGTTGGCTAGCTGCGGGTGGGCTGGTATAGGTTTGCAGCTGCAGTGTGACTGGCTTATAGGTTGCTAGCTGCAGGTGGACTGGTTATAGGTGCCTAGCTGCAGGGTGACTGGCTTACTAGGTTAGCTAGCTGCAGGGTGGACTGGCTATAGGTTGCTAGCTGCAGGGTGGAACTGGCTTATAGGTTGCTAGCTGCAGGGGTGGACTGGCTATAGGTTGCTAGCTGCAGGGTGGACTGGCTATAGGTGCTAGCTGCAGGTGACTGGCTATAGGTTGCTAGCTGCAGTGTGGACCTGGCTATAGGTTTGCTAGCTGCAGTTGTGGACTGGCTTAGGTTTTGCTAGCTCAGGGTGGAACTGTGGTATAGTTGCAGCTGCAGGTGGACTGGCTATAGGTTGCTAGCTGCAGGGTGGACTGGCTATAGGTTGCTAGCTGCAGGGTGAACTTGGCTATAGGTTGCTAGCTGCAGGGTGGGGACTGGCTATAGGCTTGCTAGCTGCAGTGTGGACTGGCTACGGGTTTGCAGCTGCAGTGTGGACTGGCTATCAGGTTGCCCAGCTGCAGGGTGGACTGGCTATAGGTTGCTAGCTGCAGTGTGGAACCTGGCTATAGGTTTGTTGCTAGCTGCAGGGTGGACTGGTTATAGGTGCTAAGCTGCAGGGTTGGACTGGCTATGGAATGCAAGCTGCAGGGTGGACTGGCTTATAGTTGGCTCAGCTGCAGGGTGGACTGGCTATACGAAATGCTAGCTGCAGTGTGGGACTGGTTATAGGTTTTGCTAGCTGCAGGGTGGACTGGCTATAGGTTGCTAGCTGCAAGGGTGGACTGGCTATACGGTTGCTAGCTGCCGGGTGGACTGGCTATAGGTGCTAGCTGCAAGTGTGATGGCTATAGGTTCTAAGCTTTTGAGGGTGGCCTGGCTATAGGGTTGCTAGCTGCAGTGTGGACTGGCTATAGGTTCTAGCTGCAGTGTGGACTGGCTATAGGTGTGCCACGCTGCCAGGGTGGACTGGCTATAGGTTGCTAGTGCAGGGTGGACTTGGCTCTAGGTTTGCTAGCTGCAGGGTGGACTGGCTATAGGTTGCCTAAAGCTGCAGTGTGGACTGGCTAAGGTTCCTAGCTGCAGGGTGGGACTGGCTTATAGTTGCTAGCTCGCAGGGTGGAC